>NW_025215278.1:67391-77415 GCF_004010195.1 Chiloscyllium plagiosum
ATTTCACGACTCTTGAATTCAATCCCTCTGCTAATGATCGATAATACTCCATAGGCCTTCTTACAAACTCTTTCCACCTGAGTGGCAACCTTCAAAGATCTATGTACATAGACCTCAAGATCCCTCTGTTCCTCCACCTCACTAAGAACCCTACCGTTAACCCTGTATTCCGCATTCTTGTTTGTCTTTCCAAAATGGACAACCTCACACTTGGCAGGGTTGAACTCCATCTGCCACTCCTCAGCCCAGCTCTGCATCATATCTAAGTCCCTCTGCAGCCGACAACAGCCCTCCTCACTGTCCACAACTCCACCTATCTTCGTATCATCTGCAAATTTACTGACCCACCCTTCGGCTCCCTCATCTAAGTCATTAATAAAAATTACAAACAGCAGAGGACCCAGAACTGATCCCTGCGGAACTCCACTTGTAACTGGGCTCCAGGCTGAATATTTACCATCTACCACCACTCTCTGCCTTCGACCGGTTAGCCAGTTCTCCATCCAACTGGCCAAACTTCTCACTATCCCATGCCTCCTGACTTTCCGCATAAGCCTACCATGGGGAACCTTATCAAATGCCTTACCAAAATCCATGTACACTAATGTTTGTAAAATGTTCATATTTCACCCAGGTCTCTCTGCTCCTGTACACACTTTAGAGTAATATCCTTTATTTTGTGCTGTCTCGTCCTTGTATCAAAATGCAAATATTTCTGCAGATTGAACATCATCTGCTCCCTCTGCCCTTTCCACCAAAGTGGCTCATCTGTTGCCAAACTCTGTATACCTGCCTTTGGCCCTTACCCTTTAATACCTTTGCTTAACAGAAAATGATCGATCACAGATTTAAAATGAACAACTGATCCAGCATCCAGCGCTATTTGTGGAAGAGACCTCCAAACATCTACCACTTTTTGTCTGGAGAAATGCTTCCTAACATCTCTCCTGAACGGTCTGGGCCTAATTCTTAGACTATGCCCCAAGTTCTAGAATCCCCGACCAATGGAAATAGTTTATCTTTATCTAGTCTGCCTTTTCTTGAAGTCTGCAATCAGATAACCCCTTAACCTTCTAGATTCCGGAGAAAACAGGCCTAATTTGCGCGATCTCGCCTCAGAACGTAGCCCCTGAAGTCCAGGAATCATTAACCGACATTGAACTCCCTCCAAGGCCAATGTGTCCGTCGAAGGTGAAACGCTCAGATCTGCTCGCAGTACTCCATGGTGAGATCTAATCAGGGTTTTATATATGAGCAGCAGGAAACAACAACGTGGTGGAAAGGTTCACTGTTAGATCCCAGATCTCACTGGATTAACCAGATGTGGGAGTTGGAGGAGGACAACAAGGTCCTGTTCAGGATCACTTTGACTGCACCCAAGTAAATACCAGCTTTGAATCCTCCCTGAAAACTCTTTAGTTTAACCAGAACACTGCAGGTCGAGAGTAGGCGCTGCGTTTGGCTGTGAGTCCTTACGTCCATTGGACAGTCCCTGAAACACTGCTTCAGCTTCCCAGCTGGGCCAGGGGAGAGAGACTGCTGCAGGTGGGCCAGGGGAGAGAGAGACTGCTGCAGCTGGGCCAGGGGAGAGAGACTGCTGCAGCTGGGCCAGGGGAGAGAGAGACTGCTGCAGCTGGGCCAGGGGAGAGAGAGACTGCTGCAGCTAGGCCAGGGGAGAGACACTGCTGCACTGGGCCAGGGGAGAGAGACTGCTGCACTGGGGCAGGGGAGAGAGAGACTGCTGCACTGGGCCTGGGAAAGAGACTGCTGCACTGGGCCAGGGGAGAGAGACTGCTGCACTGGGCCAGGGGAGAGAGACTGCTGCACTGGGGCAGGGGAGAGAGAGACTGCTGCACTGGGCCAGGGGAGAGAGAGACTGCTGCAGCTGGGCCAGGGGAGAGAGACTGCTGCAGCTGGGCCAGGGGAGAGAGAGACTGCTGCACTGGGCCAGGGGAGAGAGAGACTGCTGCAGCTGGGCCAGGGGAGAGAGACTGCTGCAGCTGGGCCAGGGGAGAGAGATGAGCCTGAATAGATACATAGACAGGCAAGATAGTAGAGCCTGGATAGATAGAGAGACAGGAAATCTCGGTGAGATCCCAGCCTCTGAGCTAACGCAGTGTGCACAGGAACCTAACCCTGACTGATGATACTATTCCAGTGACTGAGGGGCAAACCTATACCCATCAACTGCCCAATAAGAGTTGAATATTTACAGCATTTCGTGGGCTGGTTAGAGACCTTTGTACAAAGGACAATAACCATTGGATTCAGGATAACACACATTTGTTAAACACTAACATTATACAGGATATACACCGAGCACACACAGGGTATACACCGAGCACACACAGGGTATACACCGAGCACACACAGGATATACACCGAGCACACACAGGGTATACACCGAGCACACACAGGATATACACCGAGCACACACAGGATATACACCAAACACACACAGGGTATACGCGGGTATACAGCGAGCACACAAAGGGTATACACCGAGCACACACAGGGTATAAACCGAGCACACACAGGGTATACACCGAGCACACAAAGGGTATACACCGAGCACACACTGGATATACACCGAGCACACACAGGATATACACCGAGCACACACAGGATACACACCGAACACACAAGGTATACACGGAGCACACACAGGATATACACCGAGCACACACAGGGTATACACTGAGCACACACAGGGTATAAACCAAAATCACAGAGGATATGTACGGAGCACACTCAGGGTACAAACCGAGCACACACAGGGTATACACCGAGCACACACAGGGTATACACCGAAATCACACAGGATATATACGGAGCACACTCAGGATATACACCGAGCACACACAGGGTATACACCAAGCAAATACAGGATATACACCGAGCACACACAGGGTATACACCGAGCAGACACAGGGTATACACCGAGCACATACAGGGTATACACCGAAATCACACAGGATATACACCGAGCACACACAGGATATACACCGAAATCACACAGGGTATACACCGAAATCACACAGGGTATACACCGAGCACGCACAGGATATACACTGAGCACACACAGGATATACACCGAGCACACACGGCTATATACCGAGCACACACAGGATATACACCGAGCACATACAGGGTATACACCAAGCACACACAGGGTATACACCGAGCACACACACGGTATACACCGAGCACACACAGGGTATACACCGAGCACACAGCGAGTATACACCAAGCACACACAGGATATACACTGAGCACACACAGGGTATACACCAAGCACACACAGGATATACACCGTGCGCATACAGGGTATACACCCAGCAAAGACAGGGTATACACCGAGCAGACACACAGTATACACCGAGCCCACATACGGTATAGACCGAGCACACACACGGTATACACCGAGCACGCATAGTATATACACCAAACACACAGAGGATATACACCAAGCACACACAGGATATACACTGAGCACACATAGTATATACACCGAGCACACACAGGGTATACACCGAGCACACACATAATATACACCGAGCACACACACGGTATACACCGAGCACACACACAGTATAAACCGAGCACACACAGGATATACACCGAGTACACACAGGATATACACCAAGCACACACATGATATACACCGTGCGCATACAGGGTATACACCCAGCAAAGACAGGGTATACACCGAGCAGACACACATTATACACCGAGCAGACACACAACATACACCGAGCACACACACGGTATACACCGAGCACACACAGTATATACACCAAGCACACAGAGGATATACACCGAGTACACACAGTATATACACCAAACACACACAGGATACACACCGAGCACACACAGGGTATACACTGAGCACACACAGGGTATACACCGAGCACACACAGGGTATACACCGAGCACACACAGGGTATACGCCGAGCACACACAGGGTATACACCGAGCACACACAGGGTATACACCGAGCGCACACAGGATATACACCGAGCACACACATGATATACACCAAGCACACACAGGGTATACACCGAGCACACACAGGATACACACCGAGCACACATAGGGTATACACCGAGCACACATAGGGTATACATTGAGCACACACAGGATATACACCGAGTACAAACAGGATATACACCAAGCACACACATGATATACACCGTGCGCATACAGGGTATACACCCAGCAAAGACAGGGTATACACCGAGCAGACACACAGTATACACCGAGCCCACATACGGTATAGACCGAGCACACACACGGTATACACCGAGCACACATAGTATATACACCAAACACACAGAGGATATACACCGAGCACACAGAGGATATACACCGAGCACACACAGTATATACACCAAACACACACAGGATACACACCGAGCACACACAGGGTATACACCGAGCACACACATAATATACACCGAGCACACACAGGGTATACGCAGAGCACACACAGGGTATACACCGAGCACACACAGGATATACACCGAACACACACAGGATATACACCGAGCACACACAGGATATACACCGAGCACACACAGGGTATACACAAAAATCACACAGGATATATACGGAGCACACGCAGGGTATACACCGAGCACACACAGGGTATACACCGAGCACACACAGGGTATACACCGAGCACACACAGGGTATACACTGAGCACACACAGGATATACACCAAGCACACACAGGGTATACACCGAGCACACACAGGAAATACACTGAGCACACACAGGGTATACACCGAGCACACACAGGGTATACACTGAGCACACACAGGATATACACCGAGCACACACAGGGTATACACAAAAATCACACAGGATATATAAGGAGCACACGCAGGGTATACACCGAGCACACACAGGATATACACCAAGCACACACAGGATATACACCGAGCACACACAGGGTATACACAAAAATCACACAGGATATATACGAAGCACACGCAGGGTATACACCGAGCACACACAGGATATACACCAAGCACACAAAGGGTATACACCGAGCACACACAGGATATACACCGAGCACACACTGGGTATACACCGAGCACACACAGGGTATACACCGAGCACACAAAGGGTATACACCGAGCACACACAGGATATACACCGAGCACACACAGGGTATACACCGAGCACACACAGGGTATACACCGAGCACACACAGGATATACACCGAGCACACACAGGGTATACACCGAGCACACACAGGATATACACCGAGCACACACAGGGTATACACCGAGCACACACAGGGTATACACCGAGCACACACAGGATATACACCAAACACACACAGGGTATACGCCGAGCACACACAGGATATACACCGAGCACACACAGGGTATAAACAAAAATCACACAGGATATATACGGAGCACACGCAGGGTATACACCGAGCACACACAGGGTATACACCGAGCACACACAGGATATACACTGAACACACACAGGATATACACCGAGCACACACAGGATATACACCGAGCACACACAGGGTATACACAAAAATCACACAGGATATATATGGAGCACACGCAGGGTATACACCGAGCACACACAGGGTATACACCGAGCACACACAGGGTATACATCTAGCACACACAGGATATACACCGAGCACACACAGGGTATACACCGAGCACACACAGGGTATACACCGAGCACACACAGGATATACACCGAGCACACACAGGATACACACCGAACACACAAGGTATACACGGAGCACACACAGGATATACACCGAGCACACACAGCGTATACACCGAGCACACACAGGATATACACCGAGCACACACAGCGTATACACCGAGCACACACAGGATATACACCGAGCACACACAGCGTATACACCGAGCACACACAGGATATACACCAAGCACACACAGGGTATACTCCGAGCACACACAGTGTATACACCGAGCACACACAGGATATACACAAAAATCACACAGGATATATACGGAGCACACGCAGGGTATACACCGAGCACACACAGGATATACACCAAGCACACACAGGGTATACTCCGAGCACACACAGTGTATACACCGAGCACACACAGGGTATACTCCAAGCACACACAGGGTATACTCCCAGCATACACAGAATATACACCCAGCACACGTGTGGAACACACTGAGTGCACAGTGGGTATACACTGCGCACACATAGGATATACACTAATTACATACAGGATATACCCCAAGCACACACATGATATACTCCGAGCGCATTCAGGGTATACACCCAACACACACAGAATATACAGCCAGCACACACAGGGTATACACGAGCACACACACGGTATACACTGAGCACACACAGGGTATACAGTGAGCACACATAGAATATACACTGAGCACACACAGGATATAAACTGAGCACACACAGGGTATACACCAAAATCACACAGGGTATACACTGAGCACACAACGGGTATACACCGAGCACACACAGGGTATACACCGAGCACACACAGGGTATACACCGAGCACACACACGGTATACACCGAGCACACACAGGATATACAACGAGCACACACGGCTATACACCGAGCACACACAGGGTATACACCGAGCACACACAGAATATACACCGAAATCTCACAGGATATACACCGAGCTCACACATTGTATACACCAAGCACACACATGGTATACACCAAGCACACACAGGATATACACCGAGCACACACAGGATATACACCGAGCACACACAGAGTATACACCGAGCACACACAGGGTATACACCGAGCACACACAGGATATACACCGAGCACACACAGAATATACACCGAGCACACATGTGGAACACACCGAGCGCACAGTGGGTATCCACTACGCACACACAGGATATACACCGAGCGCATTCAGCGTATACACCGAGTACACACAGGGTATACACCGAACACATACAGGGTATACACCGAACACACACACACGGTATACACCGAGCACACACATGGTAATCACCGAGCACACACAGCATGTACACCGAGCACACACAGCATGTACACCGAGCACACACATGGTATACACCAAGCACACACAGGATGTACACCGAGCACACACAGGGTATACACCGAGCACACACAGGGTATACACCGAGCACACACACGGTATACACCGAGCACACACAGGATATACAACGAGCACACACGGCTATACAGCGAGCACACACAGGGTATACACCGAGCACACACAGAATATACACCGAAATCACACAGGATATACACCGAGCACACACATTGTATACACCAAGCACACACATGGTATACACCAAGCACACACAGGATGTACACCGAGCACACACAGGGTATACACCGAGCACACACAGGGTATACACCGAGAACACACAGGGTATACACCGAGCACACACACGGTATACACCGAGCACACACAGGATATACACCAAGCACACACATGATATACACCGTGTGCATGCAGGGTATACACCCAGCAAAGACAGGGTATACACTGAGCAGACACACAGTATACACCGAGCACGCACACGGTATACACCGAGCACACACACGGTATACACCGAGCACACACAGCATGTACACCAAGCACACACAGCATGTACACCGAGCACACATGTGGAACACACCGAGCGCACAGTGGGTATCCACTACGCACACACAGGATATACACCAAGCGGATACAGCGTATACACCGAGTACACACAGGGTATACACCGAACACACACAGGGTATACACCGAACACACACACAGACACCGAACACACACAGGGTATACACCGAACACACACACAGGGTATACACCGAGCACACACATGGTATACACCGAGCACACACAGCATGTACACCGAGCACACACAGCATGTACACCCAGCACACACAGGGTATACACCGAGCACACACAGGATATACACCGAGCACACACAGGGCATACACCGAGCACACACATGATATACACTGAGCACACAGCGGATATACACCGAGCAGACACAGGGTATACACCCAGCACACACAGGATATACAACGAGCACACACAGGGTATACACCGAGCACACACAGGATATACACCGAGCACACACACAGTATACACCGAGCACACACAGGATATACACCGGGTACACACAGGGTATACACCGAGTACACACAGGGTATACACCCAGCACACACAGGGTATACACCGAGCACACACAGGGTATACACCCAGCACACACAGGGTATACACCGAGTACACACAGGGTATACACCGAGTACACACAGGATATACACCGAGCACACACAGGGTATACACCGAGCATACACAGGATATACACCAAGTACACACAGGATATACACTGAGTACACACAGAGTATGACAGAGCACACACAGGATATACACAACGCACACACAGGGTATACACCGAGCAGACACAGGGTATATAACGAGCACACACAGGATATACACCGAGCAGACACAGGATATACACCGAGTACATACAGGATATACACCAAGCACACACACACACACACACAGGAGTTACACCAAGTACACACATGGTATGACAGAGCACACACACGATATACACCGTGCACACACACAGGGTATACACCGAGCACACGCAGGATATACACTGAGCTCACACAGACGGTATACACTGAGCACACAGACGGTATAGACTGAGCACACACATGAAATGCACCGAGCACACACAGGATATATACCGTGCACACACACGATATACACCGAGCTCACACAGGATATACACCGAGCACACAGAAGATACACACCGAGCACACAGAGGATGTACACCAAGCACACACTGGATGTACACCGAGCTCACACAGGATATACACCGAGCACACAGAAGATACACACCGAGCACACAGAGGATGTACACCAAGCACACACAGGATGTACACCGAGCACACACAGGATATACACCGAGCACACGCATGATATACACCAAGCACATGCATGATATACACCGAGCGCACGCATGATATACACCGAGCACATGCATGATATACACCGAGCACACGCATGATATACACCGAGCATACACACGGTATACACCAAGTACACACAGGGTATACACCAAGTACACACAGGGTATACACCGAGCATGCGCAGGATGTACTCTGAGCACACGCAGTATATACACTGAGCACACGCAGGGTATACACCGAGCACACACAGGAAGTACACTGAGTACACACAGGGTATACACCGAGCACACGCAGGATATACACCAAGCACACGAGGGTATACACCAAGCGTGCGCAGGATATACACTGAGCACACACAGGATATATACCGAGCACACGCATGGTATGCACTGAGCACACGCATGGTATGCACTGAGCACACGCAGGGTATGCACTGAGCACACACAGGGATCTACACAGGTTATTAGTGGGATTTCATTGGATATACACACAGTCTACATGGGATATATACAGGGCAATCGTGGGATATACATTGGATTTTCAGGGTATACATCGGATATCCACAGGATATGCACAGGGCATACATAGGATACACACAGGGTGTATACTGGAGCTAGACAGGGTATACACAGAGTATACATGGGATATACACAAGGTCTACATGAGATATACATAGTGTATACATGGAATATGTACACGGTGTACATAGGATATGCACAAGGTATGCATGAGTTATACACAGGGTATTCATAGGATATACGTAGGGTATACATGGCAAATACATGGTATACACACAGGATATGCACAGGGTAGACATTGGATATACACAGGGTATACATGCAATACACACAGGATATGCAAGTGGTATACATGGGATACATACAGGATATGCACAGGGATACATGGGATATGCATAGGATAGACGTTTAATATGCAGGGATATACACAGGGCATACATGGGATATCTTTGAGGAGAAAGTGAGGTCTGCAGATGCTGGAGATCAGAGCTGAAAATGTGTTGCTGGAAAAGCGCAGCAGGTCAGGCAGCATCCAGGGAACAGGAG
>NW_025215278.1:78811-82962 GCF_004010195.1 Chiloscyllium plagiosum
CGGAGATGAGTTCGGTGGGGCAGGAGCAGGCGGAGACAATGGGTCGGCCGGGGCAGTCAGGTTTGTGGGTTTTGGGCAGGAGGTAGAAACGGGCGGTGCGGGGTTGTGGGACTATGAGGTTGGAGGCGGTGGATGGGAGATCCACAGGATATGAGCAGGTATACATGGGATATACACAGGGTATACATGGTGGACATGGGATGTACATGGAATCTACACAGGTTATATGTGGGATATCCACAGGATATGCACAGGGTATACATGGGATATAAACAGAGTGTACACAGGAGTTCAACAGGGTATACACAGAGTATACATGGGAAATACACGAGTTCTACATGGGATATACATGGGATCTATACAGGCTATAAGTGGGATTTCATTGGATATACACAGTCTACATAGGATATCCACAGGGTAAATGTGGGAAATACATGGGATATACACAGGGTATACATGGGATATCCACAGGATATACATGGGATATACACAGGGTGTACACAGGAGTTAGACAGGGTATACACAGAGTATACATGGGAAATACACAAGTTCTACATGGGATATACATGGGTAAACACGGTGGGATATGCATGGGGTATACATGGGATATACATAAGGTATGCATGGGATATACACAGGGTATACATGGGATATACACACGGTATGCATGGGATATACACATGGTATACATGGGATATACACACGGTATGCATGGGATATACACAGGATATACACAGAGTATACATGGGATATACACAGGATATACATGGGATGTACACAGGATGCTCATAGGAGTTACACAAGGTATACACTGAGTACACATGGCATATACACAATGTATACATGGCTATATATTGGATATACACAGGGTATACATGGGATATCCATGGGATATCCACACGGTCTACGTTGGATATACATAGGATATACAGAGAGCATACATGGGATATACATAGGGTATACATGGGATACACACAGGTTATACATGGGATAGACACAGGGTATGCATGGGATAGACACAGGGTATATATGGGATATGCACAGGTTATACATGGGATATACGCAGGGTACACATGGGATATACACAGAGTATACATGGGATATACACAGGGTATACATGGGATATACACAAAGTCTACATGCTCTATACACAGGATATACATGGGACATAACAGTATACGCAGAATATGCACAGGATATGCACAGAGTATGCACAAAGTATATGTGGGTCTTACACAGGGTAAACATAGAGTTTACACCCAATGTACATAGAGTTTACCTGGGAGCTTCACAGAGTACAGATATTCACAGAATATGCACAGAATACACCGAGAATATAATGGAGCATATGCAGCATGTATGTGGATATACATAGGGTAAACACAGGCTACATGTGGGATAAACACAGGCTACATGTGGGATAAACACAGGGCATGCACATGATATACACAGAATATACAGTGGAGAAACAGGCCATTTGGCCCAGCCAGACCATGCCAGTGTTTTTGGGAAGGTGATAGGTAGATGAAGGTGGGCGAGTTGATGGTGATAGGTTGGAGGGGAGGGGTGCAGCGGATAGGTGGGAAGGAAGATGGATAGGTAAGACAGTTCAAGACCAGGAGAAGTGTCCCCTCCCCTCCCCCCCCCCCCACCTTTTCCCAGATCTAACCCTTCAACTCGGCACCTCCCTCTTGACCTGTCCTACCTGTTCATCTTCATTCCCACCTATCACCATATCACCATCACCCCACCTTCATCCACCTATCACCTTCCCAGCCCCACCCTCATCCTCCTGTTTGTCTCTCAGCACCCTTCCCTCCCCTCCCCCCACACATTCCTGATGAAGGGATTTTGCCTGAAACGTTGACTCCCCTGCCCCTCGGATGCTGCCTGACCGGCTGTGCTTTTCCAGCACTACACGTTTCGTCTCTGGCTCTCCAGAATCCACAGGCCTCACTGTCTCTGTGCCAGTATTTCTGTTCCACTTGGGCCTCCTCCAATTGTTCCTCAGTGAAATTTCCCACTGTAATCTCTTTTCCCTAACCTGGTCCTCCTGCTTACACTGAAATCTATCTACAACATTCCTCTTCATCACTCTCTGTGGGATTGAGTCCCATAATCCCCCCATTCCCTGTGGGAGGGAGTCCCACATTCCCCCCACTCCCTGTGGGAGTGAGTTGCACATTCCCCCCCCTCGACTCCCTGTGGGAGTGAGTCGCACATTCCCCCAGTGAGTTGCACATTCCCCCCCCTTGACTCCCTGTGGGAGTGAGTCGCACATCCCCCCCCCGCCACTCCCTGTGGGAGTGAGGGGTTTGTAAGTTTGGAATGGGGCAAGTTTCCCAGTGCAGAGCCGTGCGGAGTGTGTCAATGGAGTGAGGGAAGGTGTAACGTGTTAACTTTGCTGCTGTGAAGGATTTGCCTGGCTTTGTGAGGCTGGGGATTACCAGTAATTCCAGCTGTAAGACACATGCCGTTTCCCTCCGGCTGGAGGTGAAATCTCTCACGGACGAGCTCAGGGATTTTTGGGATAAGGCGATTCGTTCTTTGCCGATTGGGTGAAGCCAAGTTACAGCCCAATAGCCAAGAGTTGACTGGGTCAGGGATGTGGTGATGAAGCTGACTCTGGGACAAGGAGCTGAATCAAAACTTCTACCAACGCCAGCAACGTTCACTAGAGCCTGGGTACCATCTCGGCAGAGGGAGCCCACCGCTGGTGAGTGGGAATTGTCAGCTGGACTCTATCATGGAATCCCCTTTGTTCAGAAAACTTCAAGTCTATTAACTCTGTCACAGCCAGACCAGAAACTGGCTCAGTGGCTAGCACTGCTGCCTCACAGCACCAGGGACCCAGGTTCGATTCCAGCCTCTGGCGACTGTCTGTGTGGAGTTTGCACATTCTCCCCGTGTCTGCGTGGGTTTCCTCCCACAGTCCAAAGGATGTGCAGGTCAGGTGAATTGGCTAGGCTAAATTGCCCACAGTGTTAGGTGCATTAGTCAGGGGTGAATACAGGGTAGGGGAATGGGTGGGTTGCTCTTCGGAGGGTCAGTGTTGACCTGTTGGGCCAAATGGCCTGTTTCCACGCTGTAGGGAATCTAGTCTAATTGAAGGTGGAGGTGAGAGTGAAGAGCCACAGTGAGGTGAGCTGGAGGTTCACTGAAGGCCTCACGTCTCCCAGCTGCTGACTTCTTGGCCTCAGTTCCCAGAGCTCAGGGATTGCTTCCTGAAGCTCACCTGGATTTATAGCCACTGGGAATATGTTCTCCCATTTAGGGAATGGATTCTGATTTAGGGAATTGGTGAGGTACTTGTGAGGCCAGAGTTAGAACTCAACAAACAGTTTTGGGGTCCCTTATTTAAGGAAAGACAGACTGACATTGGAAGCAATCCAGAGAGTGCTCACTCAGCTGCTCCTGGGGATGGAGGGACTGTCCCATGGGGTGGAGGAGGTTGGGCTTATGCTCATTAGACTTGAGAAGAGCAAGAGATGACTTTGCTGTAACCTCTCCCCTCCCCTGAGGCATGGTCACCCTCAGATTAAACCCACTGCCAATTGTTTGTGTGTGTGTCTCTCTCTCTAATGAGAGAACGACCCGATGGGACTGTAACTATTTGACATGTTGCATTTTGAATGGGGGACTGAAATGTGAAAAGCTGAAAATGTGTTGCTGGAAAAGCGCAGCAGGTCAGGCAGCATCCAAGGAGCAGGAGAATCGACGTTTCGGGCATGAGCCCTTCTTCAGGAATCTGATCTCCAGCATCTGCAGTCCTCACTTTCTCCTGAAATGTGAAAAGAACTATAACTGAAAAGAAACTAGGTACAGAAACCTCGATCATACTTATTGTCAATCCTGGTCTAAAGACAGACACATTGGGGAATTCTGTATTTATTTCAATGCACCTAGGAATACTCCATCTTCACTGTGGTACGCTGTGAGGGTGTGTGTATGTCTGGGCAAGTGGGCTATAATCGACGTATTTCAGCCGATGTTAGTCTATAGCTTTTGTATTTCTGTAGATGTTTGTCAATAGTTCGTGTTTATCTGTACAAGACTGTATGGCTTATGTATTTTTATACATGCACAGTCGATAGACTGTTTATGGAGTGATAGAGTCCTATAGATGTACAGTACGGAAACAGACCCTTCGG
>NW_025215279.1:0-5867 GCF_004010195.1 Chiloscyllium plagiosum
GGATGGTGCTGTGAGCAGCTGCCCTCTCCCTCCCCCTCTCTGAATGAATCCCTGTTGGTTTTCACCCTCTGCCAATGCCTGTGCAGTGGCGTGGCGAGGCCAGCAGACGGTGGCATTGCATCACTTTAAGCACCACAGACACTGCCTGATCCTGACCCACACAGAGACTCACAGATACATACACGGGAATGGTTAGGGCACGGGGGTGAAGCTCATCTGGTAACGTAAATGAAACATAAAGAAATGCTCAATTCGCCTCGTAAACTGTTAAAACATGAGTGGCAGAGAACTCCCAAATTCCACTGTTTAAATAAAAACATTAATTTATTTTTTCACTCTGAAAGTGAACATTTTACATCAACTATTCACAACTCTGGGACCCTCTTTCTCTTAACTGCTTATTACCCGACTCCAGCTCTATAGCAATTACTGTTTCTGGGTCTGCCATCCTCTCATATCACTGGCGCTTGTAAGCTCTCAGTTCAGAACAGCAGTCACCCTCTCTTAAAGGTACAGTACACACTTTCAACTTCATCACATGAAACCTGAATGAACATAGATAAGTGGAGTCTATCCAGATTTCTCTTGCTCTGTGGTTTGTCAATATTTCATCTACTCTGTCTCGTATGTGTCAGGATTTTTGTTGCTTCATTGACAGCACGTCATTATTCGACTCTGTACGTGGGAATTTATCAGTATTTCACGTGTTCATACTAGTGAGTGGGGCAGGATTTCAGTTGCTTCATGGGGACTGTGACGCTATAACAATCTCAATGTTTGTAGATGGCACCAAACCTGGAAGAACTCTGAAGTCTATGGAGGACAGTGTAGAACTCTAACAGGACAATCACACATTGGTGTAGTGTTCAGGTTTATGGCAGATGGGGATCAGTGCAGAGCAGGATGAGGTGATACACTTTGGTAGGAAAGACAATGAAAGTCAGTTTAATACAGCCCGTACCGTTATAAAGGCGGTGAAGGAACAGAGAGCGCTGGGTGCATATGAGCACAGATTATTGAAGATATCAGCACAAATGGGGAGAGCAGTAACTATCACAGATTAGTTTCAGTTTCTGAGCTGTTTACAGGAGGAGGTGGAGGAGGTAGTCTCTGTGATACCTTCCTGGGAGGTGGGGAGACGATGTATTGTGAGCCCACCCTGCCGCCCACCGAGACCGTGAGGATTCCATTTGTACCAGCACGACACAAAAGGGAGATGGCATCAGGGCCACGGCTTCTATGTTGTGCCGGGGGGAAACGGAACTGCCAGTGGGTTTAAAGTGAGAATTGCCCTTCACTGAACATTCCTCCTTACTCGGTCGGTGGGACGTGGATAGTTCTGAATCTCCACACGAGGCGTCCAGGTCCTCTCCGGCTCGCACCAGGGTCCTCCCCACATGGTGGGGAGGGGGAGGTAGGGAACAGATATTGTGCACTCCATCACCCGGTTTAGCCCTTTCTGTCCTATTCCAGGCTGTTTCTCCTGGAATGGGAGAAAGGGAGGGAGGGAGGAGGGTGGGCATGGGTGGTCCTGCTGTTAGTGTTAGTGTAGATGGGGAGGGGGTCATGGTGAGTGGTCTCGAGGGAGTCGGTCCACAATGCTGTATCCATGCAGTGTTATTAATGTATGTGGGGGGGGGGGGGTAAAGTTGAGGGAAGGGTGGGGAGGTGCTGCATGCAGCAGTGAGAGTGGTGGAGCATGAACCTTGTTTGGGGGTTGGTGTTGTAACAGATATACAGTGAGTGTGAGGGAGCAGAGAGAAGACGGTGACCCTTATCCTGACAGAGCCCAGAAGGTTATCGATGCGTGTCCTGTATTTCTGGACATTTTTTCAGACCGCAAATACTGCACTGAGCTGGGTGGTGAGCTCAGACCATGCTCGGTGGGTCTGGCGGTGTGGCCACCTCTGGGAAGAGAATGGTCCCCCTCTATATTAGCCCATCCACCAGGCTCTCCATGCCCCTGTCGACAAACCGTGGTGTAATTGTCCTTATGTGGCGTGCTTGGGGTAAACTATGCAGGGCAGCTCCAAGCTGAGAAAGCTCAATCGTGTGCCATTGACCTTTTAAAGATGCCACCAGTACCAGGGATCATGGAATATCTAGGGGCATCCGGGTGATGGTGTGTACCTCCAGCCATGAAGGACTCCCATTTACAAAGCTGTAGAACAAATGCTCATCCAAAACTTTCCATCATCTGAACTCACACAAATATCCCTTTTGCCCATTTTTCCAGGGAAGACAGGCTCATGTTACAGGATGCAATCGAAATGTCTACATTTCAGCATTCTGAAACCTGGGAACACATTCTTCCATACCACTGTCTCTCAGTCTCCCCCTCTCTGTCTATTTCCCAAACCCCTCCCATGTGGTGATATTTAAACTGATTCTCCCGCCATCTCTCTCTGGCAGTGGTGTTCATTCCCACAGCACCCCCTTGTCATGGTACAATGGAGAAATGGAGCTGTAAAAGACTGGGAGCTGTACATCCTGTCCCTTCCAGCATGGGCTGCAAGTTTTCCCGCGCTGGGCAGTGATCTAACACAGTGTTACTGAGCAGTGCACTGGGGCAGTGTACACAGTCCTACATGCTAGGAGGGTAACTGCTCCTGGTTTACAGATCAATGCACTGGGGTGGTGTACACAGACCTACATGCCAGGAGGGTAAATGCTCCTTGTTTACAGATCAATGCACTGGGATGGTGTACACAGTTCTACATACTGGGAGGGTAACTGCTCCTGGTTTACAGATGAATGCACTGGGGTGGTATAAATAGTCCTAGATACTGGGAGGGTAACTGCTCCTGGTTTACAGATCAATGCCCTGCTGTGGTCTGTCCAGTGCTGGACAGACATCTCGCCTGGGTTTATAGATCACTGCCCTGAACTGATTTGTGCGTTTGAAGTTAAATGCCCTGACATACTCTGTGCAGTATTTCAATCTAGACAGATTGCTGGGTTCCTTGCAAAGTGCAAAGGATAAATCTGCACACAGTGCAGATTGAGAATGTGGTATATCTAACCATTTCAGCTGATCTGGTAATGCCTTTAGTTCCCATTCCTGTGATTGGACCCTCTGTCTCTCACTCCATTAATGTTAGAGTGTGCCCATGCACAGCACATCATGTTGGTGGGGTGGGTAGGGGGGAAAGGTGATGGAGAGGTCAAGGAGTTCCCCGGAACGTTCTGTCCCCAACTTTCTATAACCGACAATCCCCAGAACGTTCTGTCCCCGACATTCTATAACTGCCATTCCCGTAACGTTCTGTCCCCGACATTCTATAACTGCCATTCCCGTAACGTTCTGTCCCTGACATTCTATAACTGACATTTCCCGGAACGTTCTGTCCCTGACATTGTTTGTGAACGGCCGGACGTCAGTGAATTGAACAAACGATAAGATCCCGAGGGAAGAGATCCCGTTCCAGGGAGGGGGAGACACTGTTCCGAAGGCCCCCCAGGCAGTTAAAGGGGTAAATACGTTTTCCCTCCATTTACATTTCTCCACGACACAGGATTGAACACAATTTAGACCAAAAGACAGAAATTTCCAAACTCTGTTTGTCTTCAGGAAACTGGGAGAGAATCCTTCAGGGCAGCAACGTTCCCACCCTCCGTATTAGGAACTGGGAAGGAGTGACCTGTGTCTGCTCTCGAGTGATTGAGTGTGTGGAATGTTCTAGAAACCATCTGTCCTTATGGATGTGTCTCTGTGTGTTTGGGAGGGAGGATTTCTTGCGGTTTATGTCACATTTTTGTCAGTAATTCCGACCTTCCTATTTGTTATTCCAGCTCCAATTATTTTAATAAATCCCTGCATACAGAGACACATTTGAAAACCTCACTGGGTCCTCGATCAAACGGATCCCTTTGCCTCAAGGCTGATGGATTTGTTTTCCTTCCTCACAGTTAACGTAGTGACCATCTACGTCCTGCTTTATAAAGATTGTGGATTGTCTCCATGTGTCAGACGTTACCTGGGGGCCATGGCAGCGGCGGATCTCCTGGTCATTATCCTCGACCTGATCCTGAGACACATTCCCATTGTTTATCAGGAACAGTTTTATTTCCTGAGGGACTCCGTCCCCGTTTGTAATATCCACGCCATCCTGCTTTATGCAGCCACTGACTGCTCTGTCTGGTTCACCGTCACTTTCACCTTTGATCGATTTGTGGCCATTTGTTGCCAGAAGCTGAAAAGTAAATATTGCAGTGAGAAGACGGCGGCTGTGGTTCTGGGAGCAGTGACTGTGCTGAGCTGTTTAAAGAACATTTTCTGGTATTTTATGCTCACGGCTCGATATTGGCTGGTGAACCGCCCCTGGTTTTGTGATGTAACAGACGCTGCTCTGGACTCCATTGTCTGGGTCACAATCGAGTTCCTCCACCACATTCTAACCCCGTGTGTCCCATTTCTCCTGATTCTGCTGCTCAATGTTCTCACCGTCAGACACATTTCAGTGACCAGCAGAGCCCGCAGGAGACTCCGCGCTCACACCAATGGGGACGCTCAGTCTGACACTGAAATGAGAAACCGAAAAAAATACATCATTTTATTGTTTGTGATCTCGGCCAATTTCATCCTGTTATGGTCAACGTTAATGCTGTATTCTATATGGTACCGGATGTATTGGATTGGGTATGAGTCTGTATTTTTCGATGGCTTTGTGCAGGAATTAGGCCTCATGCTGAAGCTCCTCAGTTGCTGCACAAACACCGCGATTTATGCCGTGACCCAGACTAAGTTCAGGCAGCAGCTGAAGAATGTGCTGAAATATCCCTTCACCCAGATCCATCCATCAATAAAATTCCCTCATTAATCAATCCATCCGGGATTTTCTCATTTCAGTTCAGTGTTTCAGCGATGAAGCAGCCTGTCGCTATGGTAACAGACTGAGGGTAGCGCTGGATTGTCCATCCTTATCCCCCAGGGTGGTTACAGGGAAACATATCAATCTTTCTCACAACTCAGGGACCAGTGAGAAAAGGCACCATCCCACTGACTGTTTCTATCACTTCCATTTGTAAACAACAAGAATGTTGATTAAAGCGTGCTGAACAGCAGAGTGAACGATGTTGTTGTGTGTCTTTGTGTTGGAGAAGCTGAGCTGGAGAGAGACAGACTCAGCTCCAAGTCCTGGTCCTCAGGGAAGGAGAGGGCACCGATCCCTGAACTCAGGAGCTGGGATTAACTCCCTCTGTCCATACATTCACCTCTGGGTCTCCCACTCCAACTTGGCTGTCAGCAGAATTCACCTTGCTCCCTTTTGTCCCTCTCCCTCCATATATCCCTCCCACACTCACACTGCACTGTTATTTATCTCTCCTTTCCCCAATTACACTGTCCTTGCCTTCCACAATCTCATTCACTCTCCCTCCATCTTGTGATCATAACCTCCCAATGTTACTGTCTTCCTCGAATACTTCGCTGTTGGGGGAGCAGAAGAGGGTTGTCGATCTTCAGGCCGATGTTAGCTAACAGAGATTGGGACGGCATGTCAGGTCATTGCTAGGACAACTGTATGGAGCTTGGGCCAAATGCTCGGGGACATAGTGGGTGTGAGAAACCGAGCCATTACTCGGGGGTAACATGTGGAGTGGCACTGAAGGCTGTGGCTGAGACTGGTAGAACAGGATGTCACAAACAGAAGACATCGTGTGGGACATATTGTCTGTTACTCAGGGAATAGAATGGGGATGGGGTTAAAGGCAATTTATAGGGGATCACCTGGATCGTAGTTCACAGGCAGGAGCTCAATTAAAGGTGTGTGAGGAATGTGATGGTGGGAGACTGCATGGGCGTGTGAGTATGATGCAGGGGAAGTGTGCGAGGGAGTGAGCGTGATGGTGGCTGAATGTGTGGGGGA
>NW_025215279.1:7240-33562 GCF_004010195.1 Chiloscyllium plagiosum
TTGGTTATTCACCCTATCCATGCCCCTCATGATTTTATAAATCTCAATATGATCACCCCTCAGCCTCTGTCACTCCAGGGAGAAAAGCCCCAGTCTATTCAGCCTCTCCCTATAGATCAAACCTCCAACGTTGGCAATATCCTTGTAAACATTTCCGGACCCTTTAGTGTTTCACGATCCTTCCTATAGCAGGAGACCAGTATTGGTTTGGAATAGCCTCCTCTCCGGTTGGCTCCAGAAGATGTTGTTCCAAGAAATTATCCTGAAAACATTTTATGAACTCCTTATCTAAGCTACCTTGCCCCCTTTTTCCAGGCCATATGCAGAATTAATTCATTGGGCAGTAAATAGTTGTGGCCAGGAATGTGATTTGGTGTTTTATCACTGAGATTCTGCATAAATTACAAATTAATCTTTACTTTGATGATTAATTTTTAACCGTGTGTTTTGACAAACTATGTTAAATGTCTGAAAATGCTGCCTAATGTGCACAATTCTGCAAAACATATTTTGACAGATTGACAGAACCATGTAGCTGTTGGAAAAACAATGCCAATGGAATGGTGTCATCAACAAAATCAGTGCCAATTTGGAAATAGATTCTGCATGAAATTGATGAATACGAATTTCAATCAAATTATAATTTGTATATGTCAATGACACACATCTTGTTCTTCCAAGGATAGTCGTAAACTCCAAACAACATTAATAATAATCACTACTTGACCTTCAAAGATTTTGATTAATGGTTATTACCATGTATGAAAAGAAATGAAGATTGTTATGTCTAACACACAAATATCCAAACAATAAGACCACAGACCTATAAGATATATCAGGAGAATTATACCATCCGGCCCATCAAATCTGTTCCACCATTCAATCATGGCTGATATGTTTCTCAACCCCATTCTCCTGCCTTCTCCCTGTAAGCTTTGGTCTCCTTACTAATCAAGAACTTATCTATCTTTGCCTTAACTGCATTCAATGACTTGGCCTCCACAGCCTCTGCGGCAATGAGTCCTCTTTTGGTGGATGAAATTCTTTTTTGTCTCAGTTCTAAAGGGTCGTCCCTGCACTCTAAGGCTGTGCCCTCAGGTACTAGTCTCTTCTATTAGTAGAAGCACCTTCTCTATGTCTATCCATGCCTCCCTGTATTCTGTAAGTTTAAATTAGAACATCCCTCATCTTTCTAAACCCCACTGAGTATAGATTGAGAATCCTCAACTACTCCTCATATGACAAGCCCTTCATCCCTGGGAACATTCTTTAAAACCTCCTCTGGACCTCTCCAACACCAGCTGCAGCCTTCCTTAGATATGGAGCCCAAAACTGCTCACAATATTCTAACTGCAGTCTGACCAAAGCCTTATATTGCCTCACCAGTACGTTTCTGCTCTTGTATTCTAAATATCTTGAAATAAATGCATTTGCCTTCCTAAGTGCCAACTGAACCTGTGTTTTACCCTAAATGAACCCAGAACTAGCACTCCTTCTTGAGAGGCAATGGCCAAGTGGTTTTATCACTGGATTGTTAATCCAAAGCCCCAAGTAATGTTCTGGGTTCAAATCCTGCCATGTCAGATGGTGAAATTTGAATTCAACAAAAATTCAGAATTATGAGTCTAATGATGACCATGAATCCATTGTTCATTGTTGGACACATCCATCTAGTTCACTAATGTCCTTCAGACAAGGAAATCTGCCATCCTTATCTGGTCTGGCCTACATGTGTCTCCAGACCCACAGCAATGTGATTGACTCTTAACTGTCCTTTGAGCAATTGGGAAGGAAATGAATCTTGGCTGCCCTCATCCTGTAAAAGAAATAAAATAAAACATCCCTTTATGCTTCAGATTTCCAAAGCCCTTCCCCATTTGGAAAATATAAAGCATAGATTCTTTCCTTTCCAGATCTAACATTACCATCTAATAAATCTACTTTTCTGTGCTATGAAATAAGCTGGCCTGTTATATTTAGCAATCGTTACATTAGAAATTCCAATTGGCAAGCAGCTTTGTACCTTATTCCTACATGTACTAATTTTATATCTTTTATTCATTTGTGGGATGTGGGTGTCACTTGCTGGGCCAGTGATGATTGCCCACACTTAGTTGACCTTGAGAAGGTGAGGGTGAGCTGTCTTCTTGAGTCGCTGCGGTCCACTTGCTGTTGGTTGACCTACAATGCCAGTAGGAAGGGAATTCCAGAATTTTGACACGACTCTGAAGGAACAGCAGTATTATTCCAAATCAGCGTGATGAGTGGCTTAGGCTGGGTGGGGGAGCGGGGGGTTGGCGGGGTGAGGTGAAACATGCAGGTGTTATTTGACACAGACGAATCACAATTTGGTGATCCCTTTGGCAATGAGCTGATTCCTGACACCATGCCCTGATCATTATTAACTTTAACTACTCACTGGTCCAGAAAATCCTTCACTGGCTTAACGCATCTGCTGTTTGAACCTTGAGCCGTGAAATACAGACTGAATGATGACAACAATCTGCTGCTGACACTCTCAGGTTGAAACCTGCAGAAACAAATCTGATTCGAACTCATCCCAAAATCCCTTCCATCTGATATTCCTATGCACGCTATATCGCTATTGTGTCTGGCAATGCCTTTATTTTAATATTCTTAAGCACTATAACTCATCTGTCCATGAAACTTCCCTCAGTCTCTCTGTGTCGATTATCCAAATCCCTGCCAGTTGTTCATATTTAACCTGGTTTCCTTTAAGTGTATTTTCTCTCAACAATGACTTTCACATTCAACCACCCCAAATGCACTCCCGCACACACACACACGCACGCACACACAAACACGCCCCTTATGCAGGTCCAATGGAGATAGAAATCTTACCCTGCTGTAAGTATTTGATATGTGCATCGTTCGCATATGATAGTAATGTTAGCAATACTCGTCATGCTGGCCAGATAATCCAGATTACAGAGCAGAACACTAGCATGGCCTGCAGAGCTCACCGTGTTCGTCCATCACCTCGTCCCAGTTTATGTTGCTTGGAGTGGTCTGTGAAGCTGATTCAAAATTCGATGAAGCAAACTATTTCAGCTGATCTGAATAAACCTTTATTCCATGTTCACATTCTTGCAATTTTGATCTCTAGGGGTTCAATCCAACAGTTAGTCCCAATACCCAGTCTTTTTTATATATATATTTCTACAACACGATCTCAGTTAATTAACTGTCTGTTTCTGTCTTTAATGTGAATCGTTCTGTCCCTCTGTATCTTCCATGACCTTGGTTTTTGGTTCCCTCGTATTTCGAGTGCTGGCATTGTCAAGCTCAGAAACAATAAATTGGTGCGTGTCAGGCTGCTGTTCACTTCCCGGTGTATCCCATATGGCGCTCCATGGACGGGGGGAGGGTGGTGCGTGCCGGGCTGTTCTTCACTTCCCGGTGTATCCCATGTGCTGCTCCATGTTGGAAAGGGGTGTGTGTATTGAGCTGTTCTTCACTTCCCGGTGTATCTCATGTGCTGCTCCATGTTGGAAAGGGGTGTATGTGTCGGGCTGTTGTTCACTTCCCGGTGTATTCCATGTGGTGTTCCATGTTGGAAAGGGGTGTGTGTGTTGGGCTGTTGTTCACTTCCCGGTGTATCCCATGTGCTGCTCCATGTTGGAAAGGGGTGTATGTATCGGGCTATTGTTCACTTTCCGGTGTATCCCATGTTGGATTAGGGTTTCAGCAGCTTTGACTCACGTCTTTGAAACTTGATCCGTGCCTGTCCACTGATCGTCTGACTTCTGTGTTTGTCTCTTTGAGTTGATCGTGTGGTCAGTAACACGAGGAAGCCCCTTGAGTATTATTGTGAAGGACCAGCCACCTAACATCTCTGACAATGCTGTCACATTAAATAAAGGTTATTTGCGCCTTTTCTTTAAAGAGAGGTCTTAAAGGCCGAACTGCCTACTGAAAACGGCTGAACTAAATAACTTAGGAGGCTTTTACATTTTTTTTAATGAATAGTGATGACAATGTTCAGCACGCACAGACCAGACTTTACAATTTTTCTGAGCTGTAATAATCACCAGGTGCCTGGAGTGGGCGAATGGTTGGATGCTTCAGCAAATAATCCCTAGCTGTTTTTCTCTCTGAAATCTGCACTGATGCTGTTGCCTCCTGGATTGGAGAACTGCATGCATGACGAACTGACCATGGATGAGTCTTTTTGCCAAGGGATGAGATTATGGGATGATCGTACATTGGAACAGTTCATTAGTGGAAGATACTATGTCTATTGTTCTGTTAAGATTTCCAGTAGTTAAGTTAGTCTACGTACGTCTTCTTTTTGCATGTATTTTTATTAGATTGTTTAAATACATTGTGTTTTGCTTTAAGTTGAGTGGTTTGAATAGCTGCATCACATCTGGAACACACATTTCACATCTACCTTTAGTGTAAGACAAAGTTGGCGTCCAGGCTGCCATCTTAAGGCAGTCTGGTCTGGTCCATAGCAAAGTGGGGACTTTTGTCCGTTTGGAAATCAATAATTCCAAATTAGGTTCAGCTTCGGAATCCCTACAGTGTGGACTCAGGCCACTTATCCCAACAAGTCCACACTAATCCATCGAAGAGTAAACCACAAAGACTCATTCCCCTATCCTATTATTCCATATTAACCACTGACAAATGCACACAACCTACACATCCCTGAACATTTTGGACAATTTGACATGTCCAATTCACCTAACCTGCACATCCTTGTGCTGTGGGAGGAAAACTGAGCACCCAGAGGAAACCCACGTGGGGAGGGGGAGAATGTACACAGGGAGATTGTGGGGCTCAAAGGCGGCGTTTGGTAGTTGTTTGTGCCTTTTGTTCCGCGTATTGAATTCGGTTGGTTTGAAAATTGCTTTGTGAAGTAATGGTTGTTTCTGTTTCTAAGAGTGCTCTGGGTGTGGAAAAAGTGAAGTTGGAGATTTTACAAAAGGTGAGCAAGGCAAAGGTTTTTGAATTGGTAGACAAGCTGTAGTTGAGTTTGTGTTTGTCTGTGAGCAAAGGAGATAATTACAGCTATAGCTTGGCATTTGAATTTTGGTGGGACACCATCAGAATCTTTGGAAATGGTTGGAATTCAATTGCAGATGAGACAGCTTGAGCACAAAAAGGAATTAAAACAATTTCAAATTTGATTTTAAGTAGAATTAAAAGAAAAGGAGAGGAAGAAGAAAGACAGAAAAAGAAAGAAGAAAAGCAGAAAGAGAGAGAGTTTTAACTTCAAAAGTTAGCAATTAAGAAAGTCGACTTAGCAGGGTGGAGATGAAGTTAGACTGTAGGCTGAATGAGGACGATAGTGAGGATGAGTAACTCTATAGTAGCCAAAGGTCTGATGGGGATCTATTTAAATACATCCAGGCATTATCTAAGTTTGATGAGAAAGATGCAGAAGTCTTTTTAATTTCATTTGAGAAAGTGGCTAAACGGAATCAGTGGCCACTGACCAAGTGGATTTAGTTCAGCCACACAAAGCTGGTAGGTATAAGGAGTGAGGTATTTGCCTCCCTATCGGAGGAGGTATCTGGCCAGTATTAGGGGTTGAAGAAAGCCATCTGAAGTGCAAATGAGCTTGTGCCAGAATCCTACAGACAGTGTTTCAGAAATCTAAAAAAGCATGTCTGGTTAAATGTACATTGAGTTTGAAAGAATCAAACAAAGTAATTTTGAAAGGTGGTTAAGGGTATTAAAAACAAAGCAACCTATGACAGTCTTAGAGAGATTCTTACTTTGGAGGAGTTCAAACATTCACTTCCTGCAGTCGTGAGAACTCGCGTGGAAGAGCAGAGAGTTAAAATGGCATGATTAAAAGCTGAAACGGCTAATGATTAGCAGTTGGCCCATAAATCAAAGGTTGACTTCCGTGAGGAATGGAGAAGAATGTGCGAGATCTTAAAATATATACCTGTGAGAGTAAGGCTTACTGGCCTGGGCCAGGAGTAGCAGGAAAAGGTACATTGAGCAGTACAGAAGCATGTAAATCTTGTAAACTGAGACATGAGGTGACATGTCATTGAGAAGGACTATTGGAGAGATGGGATTTGCTCCATGATGTAATTTTTGGTTGGATTGTCCAGTTAAAATATCAACAGACATATTTCACAATTGGGCTTTGAGCTTGTTGTTGACATTACAACATTTTCGCGTTTAAATTGTAAATAACGTGCCTGAGACAAATCTACATACGATCATAACTCCTAAAGAGAAATTTAACGAGAAAATGTCTGCGCTATTCAGATAGAGGTTATTATTGTTGCCATTCAATTTGGAAGTTATTCAGGTGACAGGACGAGAAACCATACTTGCTGTCAAGTTGTCGAGACTTGGATGAAGAAAGACAAAGGTGTTCTGAGGCCAGAGTAAAGTGACTGAAATAGAATGGAGTTGTGAATGTTTGCATGCTTAGTGTCAATACAGTATACATGCATTGCAGTCTACTGAAACAGTAAGAATAAGGAGTTTAAAATGAAGTCACCTTTGCATATTGATTGTTCTTTTTTACAAAGGGGAAGTTGTGATGATACTATTATTTTAAAAAGGTTATTTTTCTCCTGGGGTTTTTTGAAGAGAGGTCTTAAAGATGGCGGCGCCGAAATGCCCACTGAAAACAGCTGACGTAAATAACTGAGGAGGCCTTTAGGATTTATTAAAATGGTGGGAACAATGGACGGGCAGCGGCCAGCTCTCACAGACCAGATTTTCTCGTTTTGTTTTAGCTGCAGTATTCGGAAGCTGTTCGGGGTCTCAGAAGGGTTGGAAGCTTCAATATATGGTCCCTAGCTCCTATTCTCTCCGAGATCTCTTCTAATATTGTATCTTTCTGGATTGGAAAACTGCATGTAAAAGTCTGTATTTGAGTTTTTTTCTTTGCGCCAAGCGGTGTGTACCAAGAAGGTACAGCAGCGATTGTTTGTGTAACTGTTCCAACACACAAGGTATCCCAAAATGTTCTTTTCTTTCATTGTATTTTAACTAAAGCATTTGAATAGATTATATTTTGCTTCACATTTCATATCTACGGTTAAAATAAGGAAAAGTTTGGGTAACCTTCTTAAAATATTTTACGGGGGTCTCATCTGATGCATAACTCTTGTAGCTGAGGGGCTTCTGACTCTCTCCTGTTATTGAAAAGTTAATGGAGGGGCTGGGGATGGTTTGCTGGAGGTTGTGCTGTGAGCTGCCTCAGACATTTAGGGAGACCTGAGGATTTGGTGACCCAACTCTGGATGGAGCATGTGGACTGTAGTTACAGCATCTAGGTCTGCAACATGAACAACAAATGGAGCAGAGGCTGCAGAGAGGGGAAGCTCTGAAACCATGGAGTGAATGTGTGTGGGGAAAGGGATCTGCTCTATTCATCCCGGGATTTCCAAGACCATCTTTCCAAGCTGCAATTAATCTAGGAGCAGACTCTGAGGAGATCCTGATTGAACAAGGAGCTGGTCACGCAGCAGTGCCACCTCCTAAAACATGACCTGCAGCTTGACATGAGGGGGAGGATGGTGCTGCCAGTGGCTGTTAGGGCCATTGTGTCAGTCCATTTCTATGATCCGGAGCTTTCCATGCAGGACTGGGTGACATATCCATCATTTCCCAGTATGGCGACATCAATATTACCATTCAGAGATGGAGGATATATCCGGTGGAAGAGGTGAATACAATGTTTTCTCCCTCTGCAGAGAAATGCCGAGTGAATCCTTGTTTTCCCAGTTAAGCGGGATTCCCAATGATGTACATGGCTCTGCGTGTCCCCATGTCATTGAGGAGATGGAAGGGAACTGAAGGACATCTCACTCCATTTATGTTACAGTGCACCCATGCAAAGTACATCATGTTGATGAATACCCACTGTCCTAGCAGCAGCCTCGGCCTCTTCATTCAGAAGCTTTCAGACCAACCCTTCATCATCGGTCTCCATGTAGAAAGAAATGAATGTATCTTAAAGGCGATCCCCTTGCTACACGTTTCAATACACTGTCCCCACTGCCAACCAACATCAAAATATCCGGTATGTACTGAGAGCACCCGGGCCCCTGGGAATATCATGGAGCAGACCATCAGAGAGATGGAGCAAAACCTGCCATCTCTGAACTGGTCTGAGTGAACTCCCAAATGCACAGTATTACTATGCCCTGTCATCGCGCTCCATTTCAGTAACATACTCCCTTGCATTCTTCCTGTAAATGTAATGTCAGGTTATATCATATTATAATTCACCTGCCTCTCTTGATAATTTAATGTCTTACTTATCACAGAGTCATCGCCAAACGTAGTTACAGTACATCTGTTGCATACTCCTGATCATTGATATAGGTTACAAATATTTGAGGACCAAGCACTGGTCATTGTGTGACTCCACTGGTGACGTACTGTCCAACTGATTTAGACTGATATATCCGGAGTGCTTCCTGTTTAATAACCAGCCCTCCCCCACTCCTGTGTAACACATTCGAAGGGCTAAGTAAGAACAAGGAACACCAGTCAGTAATTCAGCCGCTCCATCTGCTCTACCACTGAACATAATCATGGCTGATGTCATTGTGGCCTCTGTTCCATTTTCCTGCCATCTCTCCATCCTGAAACTCTGGCCTGTTGTTGTAGATTTCTGCATATGAAAACAAAATCCACTCCACATCTACACAGTCAATTATTTTTAGCATTTTACAGACCTCAAATAGATCTCCTTTCATTGTTATTAACATGAGACTATAGAACTGAACTGCTCAAACTCTCTTCATGAGACAAACCCCTCAACTCTGGAATCAATCTAATGAACCTCTTCTGAATTACCTCCAATGCAAATGCATCCTTCCGCAAGTCAGAGCACCCAAACTGTACTCCATTTACAGCGTCACTAATGTCTTGCATAGCTACTCCAACACTCCCTACCTTTCTAATCCATCCTTTTACAAATAAAAACTGAACCTATGCTTGCCTTCCCCATTACTTGCTGTTCCTGCATGCATGTTTTCTGTGAAATGCACGTGAACACATAGACCCTTCTGCACCTGAGCACTTTGAAGTTTCTCTCCATTTAGATAATAATTTGCCTTTATATTTCGCTGAGGAGAAAGTGAGGTCTGCAGATGCTGGAGATCAGAGCTGGAAATGTGTTGCTGGAAAAGCGCAGCAGGTCAGGCAGCATCCAGGGAACAGGAGAATCGACTTTTCGGGCATAAGCCCTTCCTGAAGAAGGGCTTATGCCCGAAACGTCGATTCTCCTGTTCCCTGGATGCTGCCTGACCTGCTGCGCTTTTCCAGCAACACAGTTCCAGCTCTTTATATTTCGCTGGCCAAATTGAATAATCTCATAGTTATCCATTTTAATATTCATTGCCAAGTGTTAGCCCATTCACCCAAACTATCCATATTCATTTTTAAACCTCTTACATCTTCATTCTGAAGTAATTTCCCACTCATGTTAGTGTCATCTGAAAAATTGGTTATAGTATTTTCTCCCTTGTCAACCGAGTAATAATATTGATGAGAAACGTTAAGGCATGCGTACTGAAATCTGTGGCATCCCACAAGGTACATTTGCCAGAAGAAAATGACACATTTATTCCATCTGACTGCATTTTGTTGGTTCACCAATCCTCCATCCAAGCTAATAAATTACTCCTAAACCCATGTTGTCTGGTCTTACCACTTACTCTTTGGAGAAGCAACATATCCAATCCCTTCTGGAAGAGCAGATATATTCCATCTCCAGGATTGCCACGAACCACTTTGTTTATGACACCTTTAAATAACTCAAGCAAACAATTCAAAAACGATTTAGCCTTCGTAAAACCATGTTGACTCTGACGGATTGTGGTTTAACTTTGCAATTGTCATGAACATTTGACTCTAACAATTTGCCTTAAATTACAATACTTTATTGTTACACTTTAGTCCCTAATGTATGTCATTATTACAAGTTCTTCCCTTTCGAAAACCTTTACGTTTTCTTTGAATTCCTGTTTGACAGGCACTCGTTTTTAACAGATCTGCTCCAATTGCTGTGTAAGAGCCATGTGTGGCTAAATGGACTTACCATCCTGCTGGTGTACAAACTCGATGGGCTGACGTCTTTCTGCTATCCCCATGTTGTCGTCTCCAAGGCTAGAATGGCCTTCTCCTGTTGATGTGTTAGAGGGTTGGGGGATTATGGAATTGATGATGAATGGCTTTTGCCCGAAACGTCGATTTTCCTGTTCCTCTGATGCTGCCTGACCTGTTGTGCTTTTCAAGCACCATTCTGATCAAAACGCAGGGAATAGACAGCATTGTTTAAAGATTACTGTCCTTCTCTACTCTATCAGTATAACGGGAGATCTGGAGAAAATCTCACAAGAAAACTTGTGAAGAGCATAAGTGATGTGGTGAGATGATTTCTACCATTAATTTCCCCAGAACCCACTTCACTGAGATTTGACTGAATCATATGAGGTGGAGCTCAGAAACAGGAAGGAGGAGCAAACATTGATGGGAGTTACATATCAAAGTGAAAGCTGCAATACATATGTTGGGCATGTTATAAAACAGGAAATTGGATATATATGTTTCTGTGTACTGCATTAATAATGTACTGTTTAAATTATATCTAAGCTGTGCTAACCCAACGGAATGCTAATGCTGGGGAAAAAATGGATTTCATGAGCACGTGTGAGATGGCTTGCATTAACATTATTTCGAGCACCGAGCTCGAGATCAGGTTATTTAGATTGGTGTTGGATGATCAGAAGAGCTAATTGAAAACATTTCTGTAAATGACCTTTTGGGAACAGTGACCGCATTTTTTTAAATTTGAGATTAGATTCCCCACAGTATAGAAACAGGCCCTTCGGACCAACAAGTCCACATCAGCCCTCCAAAGAGAAATCCACCCAGATCGGTTTCCCTCTGATTAATGCATCTATCGCTATGGGTAGTTTAATATGGTCAGTTCACCTGACCTGCACATCTTTGGACTGTGGGAGGAAACTAGAGCACCCGGAGGAAACCCACGCAGATGCGGGGAGAATGTGCAAACACTACACAGACAGTCGTCCGTGGCTGGAATCAAACAGGTGGCCGTGTTGTGAGGGCGGCAGTGCTAGACAATGAGCCACGGTGCTGCCTCTATTGGTTTTCTTTTATGCTGTTTAAGTACAGGACAGTTTTTGTTTTATTTGAAGTAACGGTTATGAATCTGAGTCAGACAAGCCATGAAGGTGCAAGGATAAAGTGGGACTGCAGATGTTGGAGATCAGAGTCGAAGAATGTGGTGGTAGAAAAGCACAGCCGGTCAGCCAGCATATTAGTAGCATGAGAATCGACGTTTTGGGCAGAAGTCCTTCATCATGAATGAGGCTTGTGGGCCCAGGGGCTGAGTGATAAATGGGTGGGGGTGTGGCGGGGGACGTAGCCAGGAATGTGATGGGTAGATGGAGGAAGGGTTGAAAGTGATTGGTGATGAAGGGAGACAGAACTCTTCATCTACTGCATCCATTCAACCCGATGAGGTCTCCTCAACGTCAGCGAGACAGAACATCAATTTGTGGATTGTTTCAGAGACCATCTTTGGTACAGTCACACTGACCAACTTCACCACCTTGTGGTTGAACACTTTAACCCCCCCAGCAAGGACATGCAGGTCCTGGGCCTCCTTCACCGCCAAACGCTAACCACCTGATGCATGAAGGAAGTATGCTTCATTGTCCGCCATGTGACCCTCCAACAATAGGGTATCAATGGGGATTTCGCCAGTTTCGCCATTTCCACTCCTCCCACCTTATCCCAGTCCAATCTTCCAACTCGGCACCGCCCTCTTGAATGTTCCTGTATGTCCATCTTCCTTTCCAGCTATCCACTCGACCCTCCACTCCGACCTGTCAATTTCACAATCCCCTCCCCCCCACTCACATTTACCTATTAGATCAATGGAAGCAGCTTAGGAAAATGCCAAGTATTGTAGTAAGCCAGTGGATTCAGAGTAATGTAGGATCCAGCAAAGGAGGGCAAAGAAACAGAGAGAAAAATCAAAAAGAACAAAAGCATGCCAACAAAAAACAACGTAAAAACTGCTAAAAAGCTTCTAACAATGTATGAAACAACAATAAAAGCAAGGTGAAGTGTGGAACAGTGAGTGTGCGGACAGGATAATTTATTGTAAAGAACAGAAACATTGCAGGGAAAATAAACAGTTTTTTTGTGCCTGTTTTCATGGAAGAATTATATCCAGAAATTCTCCCAAAAATACCAAGTGACCAATGGATTTGTGTAAGTAAAGTCTAAGATCATTCATATCTGTGATGAGGTAATATTTGAAAAGGCATCTGGATTGAGTGTTGATAAATCTGTTAGACGAGATTTACTTCATACAAAAATTTCAGTGGAAGCAGTAATAGTCATATTGGTTGCATTACGGATTTTCACATTATTTTCTGACACCTTCCCGAAAGGCAGGTAGCCAATCGGGATAAGGGACAGTTATAAATATTATCCGCCAGTGTAGGTAAGGATGAAGACGGAGAGTGGTGAACTACAGACTAGTAACTTGTCATCCGCAGTCGGGTGTCTGTTGGACTCGATTACAAAGAACATGCGACTAGATATATCGAAGGTAATGGGAAAACTGGGGAGCATGATAATGCATCGATGAAAGGAAAACCAAAAGTGGCAAACATTTTTTGGAATGGTTTAAAGATACTTCTTGCCGACATTAACAATGAGGAACCAATGGATAACGTATTGTTGGTTATTCAGGAGCATTTTTAAAATAACTCACACACTAATACCATAAGAAAAGTTAAAGCAAAATGTATTGTGAAGATGGGAGAGTAAAAATTAGGTTTATATTCATGTGAATTTAATTGTAATATAGAAGATATCGTGCACTCGTTGCAGAGCATGTTGCTGAGACAAAACTGAGAGTATTGTGTACTGTTGTGCAGACTCCATCTAAGAAAGAATATACTGAGTACAGAGTAAATGTAAAAGGCGTTCTCCAGATTAATTCTTAAGATGGCAAAATTGTCTGATTGGGAAACTCAGCCTGTGATCTCGAATTTCAAATAATGAGACATGATGGTAGTGAATCTTAGAAACCTAGAAACGTAGAGGGGACTGAATAACAGAGGGAAATGGAGAAGTGCACGTAGGCGCGATTAGGCAGAATCCCATGATATTCTGCACGCACAACAAGTAGAAAAGAATAATCAGTGGACAGTTCATGTCCATTAGAAACCCAGGGGGCAATCGCTGTGTGAAGTTGGAGAACATTGAGAGATTGTGACATGAGAGCTTCACATCTGTTTTACTTGGGAGAAGGAGGAGGCAGGTACAGAATTTGAGAAGATGGATGGGGAAGCTCTTGAACAGATTGATGTAAAATGCGAGTGGGAATTTAAGGTTTCGCTGGTAGAAAATTGGACTGATTGCCAGGTCTGACTGAGTTGTATCACAGGCTGTTGTGGGAGACAAGGGAGGAAAGACTCTTACTGAAAAAATTAATTAGAGTCTGACCATGGGGAGGTGCCAGAGGTCTGAAGAACAGCTAATGCGATTCCACTTTAAAGTAAGGATGGAAGAGATCGACCGGGAACTATAGACAAGCAGGTATTAGATCACTGTTTGGGAAATTACTGGAGAAAATAGGGAAAGTGAAAATTTAACTCCAGTCAGAGTGGCAAGGTTTAATCAGGGATAATAATCAGAACTTTAGCAGAGGGAATTCAGACCTACCGTATGTGAATTAGTTTGTGGAGGTCTCTTAATTAGTTTTGCAGAAAGGCATTTGACAAAGTTCCTCATGGGAAAATGTAAAATGAAGTAAAATCTCATGGAATCAAGGATAACTTGACAAGTTACAATGAAAATTGTCTCAGTGGCAGGAGTCAGAGGGTGGTGGGAGAAGGCTGTTTGTCTGACTGGAGACCAGTGTCCTCTGGTGTACCACAGGGATCAGTGCTGTATCCATTATTGTTTGTGGTATTCATAAATGGTGCAGATGTGAATGGAGGGGGGTGGGTGAAGTGGGTGAGGGTTGTGATAAGTAAGTTTGTGTTTGCCTAGTTGGTTGGTAGTGAGGAGGAAGGTCTTATGTTACAGAAAGATACACATTGATTGATCAGATGGGCAGATCAATGGCAGATGGAACGTAAACCTAACAAATATGAGGTGATACACTTTGGAAGAAGGAACCAGGCGGTGAGGACTCAATGAATAACAGCACACGAGGAAGCTCAGAGGGTGCTTCTCCACAAAAATCTGAACGTGACTGGACAGTGTAGTACGTTAGTTAAGATGTGGACCTTGGTTTTAGCAATTATTAATTGGGGCGTAGATTACAACAGCTATACACGGCTTTGGTGAGGCCAATATGGAGTACTGTGTGTAATTCTGGGAGCCACATTACAGCGAGGACGTGATGGTACTGGAGGGTATGCTGAGGAGATTCACCAGGATGTTCCCTGGGATTGAACATATCAGCTATGTAGAGAGTCTGGGTAAGCTCGGGTTGTTTAGTTTGGAGCAGAGGAGGCTGAGGGGGATGCGATTCAGAAGGACAGGATGATGAGGAGCATGGACAGGGTGGATAGACAGCAGCTGTTCATTTTAGTCAGAAGGTCAAGAACAAGGGAGCAAACGTTTAAAATGAAGGGTTTGAGGTTTAATGAGGATTAAAAGAAAGTTATCTTTCACCCAGAGGGTGTTGGGGTCAGGAATTTAATTCCTGAGAGGAGAGTTATCACGGGTATCCTCACAGCCATTAAAAAGTGCTTGGACGAGCAATTGGAAGTGTCATAATATTCCAGGCTTTGGGCCTGGTGTAGGTAAGTGGGACTACTGTAGATCGTGCTGTTTTCTGACAGTAAAAAAAAATTAAAATCCTGTGAGTGCATGGCTGTGCAAGGTTAGTCATTGAGCAGCATAAGGCAGGAATTGATGTGTTTCTAAAGAGTATATTCACAAGAGTTATTTGAATGAACTGTAATAGTTTGTCAAATTATGCCAATGTGAGAAGTATGAGAATACAATTGCAGCTTCCTTACAATCTGAAACCAGAAAACAGGAATGGGGAACAGGGAAATGGCAGAACTATGAAGCCACTACCTCAGTTCTGTCTTCACAGAACTTTATATCAATACTAGGAAAATGAAGTCTGGTATGGGAAAATGATACAGTACATGGAACGTAGAACATGGGAAGTAATTGGTTTTGGAGAAATTATTGAGAGTGAAAGTAATGGTCATAGACAACGCTAATATGGATTTATGAAATAGGAATTATGTTTGAGAAGTAGACTGGGAGACAAATGAAACAAAAGCAATGGATGTAAAACAGTTGCATTTTCAGAAAGAAATTGGTAAAGCTCCAAGTCCAGTTAACAAAATTAAATCTTAGTGGATTGGGGGGAATATATGGCCATGTTTCTAGAATGGGACAGCTGGCAGGAAACAGTGAATAGAAATAAACAGACTCGTCAAGCAACAGCATGACATTGTATGAAAGGTATGATTCTGTGAGTCTGACCATGTCCCAGACACCCCATCAAATCCCCCAGATACCTCCTGTCTCACTAGCAGGACAGACACAGCAGAGGTGGAGGGACAGTGGGGTATAGTTGGAAGGGAATTGCTCTGGGAATCCTCAACAGTGACTCCGTATCCCATGATGTCTCTTGGCGTTAGTTTACACATGGGAAAGGAAACCTCCTGCTGATTAACATGTTCCAGCCTCTTCCAACTGATGAGTCAGTACTCCTCCATGCTGACCAACACATGGAGGAAGCACTGAGGGTGGTAAGGGCGCAAAATGTGCTCTGGTTGGGTTTTTTTTCATGTCCACGAACAACAGTAGCTCAGCTGCAGCATTTCTGATTGAGCTGGTCGGATCCTAAAGGATATAACAGCTAGACTGGGTCTACGGCAGGTAGTGAAGGAACCAACAAGAGGAAAATACACACTTGACCACATCCTGACTAATCAGCCAATTGCAGAAGTATCTGTCCATGACAGTATCGGTAAGAGTGACCACCGCTTAGTCATTGTGGAGACAAAGTCCGACCTTCACATTGAGAATTAACTCCATAAATTTGGGTGGCACTATCACCATGCTAATTGGGACAGACTTAAGCAGATCTAGCAGCTCAAGTCTGGGTTTCCATAAGGTGTTGTGGGTCAGCAATAGCAGCAGAATTGTCCTCCAGCACAACCTCGTGGCCTGGCAGATCCCCCTCGCAACAATTACCATCAAGCCAGAGGATCAACCTTGGATCAACGGAGTGTGCAGGAGGGCAGGAGCAGCACCAGGCATACCTGAAAATTAGGTGTCGGCCTGGTGAAGCCACCAACCAGCACAACGTGTGTGCCAAACAGCATAAGCAGTAAGTGACAGACAGAGTTAAGTGATCCCACAAGCAACGGATCAGATCTAAACTCTGCAGTCCTTCCACTTCTAGTTGAAAATAATTATGGACAAGTAAACAAGTCATTGGAGAAGGAGGTTCCACAAATATCCCCATCCTTAATGATAGAAGAGACCAGGGCTTCAGTGTATAAGATAAGGCTGATGCATTCACAACAATCTTCATTCAGAAGTGTTGAGTGGATGATCCTCCTCATCCTCCGCCTCAGTAATTCAGTTCCCAGTCATCAGCCAAGTCGATTCAGTCCACGCGATATCCAGTCACTGGATACTCCAAAGGGGTATATACCCTGATAACACTCTGGCAATAGTACTGAAAACTTGTGCTGCAGAACTTGTCACTGCCCTAACTATGCTGTTCGAATATCGTTACAACAACGATATTTCCCGATTACGTGGAAAATTACCCAAGTATCTCCTATACAGAAAAAGCAGAACAAATCCAATCCGGCCAATTACCAACCAACCAATAAAGTGATGGAAGGTGTGAGTGCTTTCAAGCAGCACCTGCTCAGCAATAACCTAGTCAATGGCGCTCAGTTTGGGCTCCACCAGGTCCACTCAGCTCCTGACCTCATTACCTTAGTTCAAACATGGACAAAAGAGCTGAATTCCAGAGGTGGGGTGAGAGTGACAGCCTTTTAAAACAAAGCTGCCTTCGACCAAGTGTGGCATCAAGGGGACTGAGCAAAACTGGAACCAATGGGTATCAGAGACAAACTCCCCGCTCATTAGAATCATACCTGACACTTATGAAGATGGTCATGGTTGATGAAGGTCAGTCAACTCAGCTCCAGAACAAGTCAGAAGGAGTCCCTCGGCAGTGGCCGAGGCCCAAACATCTTCAGGGCTGCTTGCTCAATGAGCTTCCCTCCATTTTAAGGTCAGAAGTGGGGATGATCGCCAATGATTGCACAATGTTCAGCAACATTAGTGGCTCCTCAGATACTGAAGGAATCCATGTCCAAACGCGAAAAGATCTGGAAAGTATCCAGGCTGACACGTGGCAAGTAATATTCACGCAACACAAATGCCAGACCCTGACCATCACCACTAAAATGCAATCGAACCACTGCCCCTTGGCATTCAATGGTGCTACCATCACTGAATCCACAGTGGACTGCAGCGGTTCAACAAGGCACCAGACCACCAGCTTCTTAAGGGCAACTAGGCACAGGCAATAAATGCTGGCCCAGCCATTCACACCCAGATTCAGGAAATATTTTTTTAAAAAAACTTAACAGAGGACGGTTGTTTTGTTATCATAGGGAGCGGTGCTCAGGCCTCAGCTGTTCACAGTACCCATTAAACATTTGGTTGTGGGAATCAAATAGAATATATCCCAACCTGCTGACAGAAGTAAAGGATGTTGGATTGTGAGTGGGTGAGGAGGTTGCAAACAAGCTTCAGGGTGACTAAGACAAGTGAAGTGAATGGGCAAATACGTGGCAGTTCGAGAGCAAGATGGGTAGAGGTGACGATGTGCACTTTGGTGGGAACAATAGACTGGAAGCCTATGGTTTGAAAAGGGATTGCTTGAAACATGTTGATGTACAAAGGGACGTATGCTCCTGTTTGTTGTTTCCTTCTGCGCAGCCCTCCGAGGCCCCTGCAGCGCAGTCAGTTCTGAACCCAAAAGGCAATGCTGGGAATGGCATTGGCACGCTGCCCAGTGTGCATAGACCGAAAAAAGAGGGGAGCTGTAACATTTAAAAGGATCTTTATCTCGTTGTACACCAGTTACTGAATATTAAAGGAAATTAGCAGTTAGGAAGTTAGGAAGATCAATGGTGTGCTGACCTTCATTTCAGGGGGATTTGAGTCCAGGAGTAAGGGTGTCTTACTGCAGCTGAAAGGGGCGTCAGTGAAACCCCATCTCGAACATTGCGCAATATTGTGTGCAGTTTTGTTCACTGTGCCTAACAAAGAACAAACCTGACATTGAGGGAGAGCAACGAAAGATGACCAGACCGATCTCTAGGATGACAGGCTTGTTGTGGAAGCAGTGTTTGGGGCGACTGGGCCTGTATTCCATTAGGTTTAGGAAAATGGGTGGAGATCTCAGTGAGATATATAAAACTCTGACAGGGTGAGACAGATTGGAAGCAGGGATGATAATTCCCCAGGCTATGGCGTCTAAAACAAGGGGCCACAGTATTAGGCACAGACAGGCCATTCTGCCTTGAGATGACAATAAATGTCTGCACTCAGAGACTGGTGAACATGCGGAATACGCTGGAACCTGGAAGCCAACAAACTATAAATACGGATTTAGAGACAGTAAAGTGATGGTGGGAGAGCAGGAGAAGGTGTTGAAATAAATGGCCAACCAATATTATATTCAACTGGGTAGCAAACTCGATGAACCAAAGGGACTACTACACTTATTATTTTATAGCTTCCCAAGGTTAATCACGTTAATGGATGTATTCATTGTGTGGGATAAGTGCATTCCGGGGATGTTTGAGCATGAACGAAAATGAGGAAGGCTCAATGTGTTGTATGGCCTATTCCATTCCTGATGTTTCTGTGCAGTCTGTGGGAAAGCTCTGTAAATGCTGTCACAAGCTCTCAGATGTTCGGGAGGAGGTCTGTGCAGTGTCGACAGGACAGTTTTCCGTTCTTTTTCCGTTACTGAAGCTGGGGCCGGGTGTTCTGTCTGGGTTTATCCTTTAAGACCTCGGAGCAGTTTGATACAATAGAGTGTCTTGCTTGGCCAATTCAGAGACCATTGAAGAGCGTATCACATGTCTGTGTGTCTGCAGTCACGTTTAGGCCAGACCAGGAAAGCATGGAGATTCACTTCCTGAAAGTACATTGGGGAAGGACATTGGTGTGTACAATCGACATTGGCTTCAAAGGCACTATTACTGACACCAGATTTTGCATCTTAATATTTTGTCAATTGTTTTGAATTTCCAGAGTATTAGCCTAGTCTGGATTAATAATCCAGTGACATTTCCGCAACAGCACCATCTCCATATGGGGACCTATCTGAACTCACACTGAGCAGGTAATTTCTGTTCTGCTTGACAGCTCCGTCAAAAAAATCTCCCACCAATTTGACTGTCGTGATGGGGCTGAGGGAGTGGTAATTGGTCTGATTGTAGTTATTCTCCTCTGAGGGGACTGGACATAGCTGAGTAATTTTCCACATTGCCAGGGAGATGTCAGAATTGGAAGTTGGAATGAAACAGCCTCCCGGGGACACGGCTTTCTGTGCAGCACAAGTCATTAGTCCTATTGCAGGAATGGAGTCAGGACCCATTGCCTTTGTATCTACTGTGTTCAGCTGTTTCTTCATGTCACAGGCAGCGAATCGAATCGGTTAAAGACTGGCATCTGTGTTTTTGTGGGCATCATGATGAGGGTGAGGTGTATCATCAACTCAACACTTCTGGCTGAGGATAATGCAAATACCACATCCTGGTCTTTTATACTGATGCACAGGGCTGTTCGATTATGTCGGATGGGGATATTTATGTATCCTTTTCCTCCAATCATTTGTTTAATCGTCCATCACCATTTATACCTGAATATGGCAGGACTGCGGAGCTTCGATCACATATGTTTGTCAAGTGTGGTAACTTTAATACGTTAGCATCAGGTTTAGGTTCATGTGATTCTTATCCTGACATGTTCACCCACACTCGTCACTCAGCCATAGATCGTGTTGATGGTAATGGCAGACTGAGATTATCCTCGGCAAAAAGTTTCAGGGTGTGCTTGAATGCAGGTCTGCTTCTCCTACTGCTGTGGTCTACAGCACTACATGAATACGCAGTTTCGAGCTGCAATATCTGCAATGCAATTCTGCTGTCTGTTCCCCAATTCTCACTGAGACCCATTCACCCATCAGCCCTGCACTCAGTGACCTGTCCTGTTTTCTGATGTGAAAATACTTCCATTTTCATACTCTCATTCTGCTGAGGGTCTCTCCCCGTGTCATGCTTCCAATCTGACACATTCTGCAAAACCAATTAACTGATTTTAATTCAATTGTTTAATTCATCTGAATCTTTTTTTCCTTGAGTAATACCATCTTCTGTATTTAAAATGAATGTCCTTCCCTCTGCTTCTCTCCCTGACCATGATTAAGAGCTCTATACTGTCAATGAAGCCAGCCTTATGTAGTTTCAGAGCCAATGAATTCTCTGGATTCCCAATCATCTTCACCACATTGTATGCTTCCTCTTTTGGTTTGATGGCACATCGCTAATGGCTGCCCTTGTACACCCATTTGTATGTTTAATCTTCTTTGGGATGCATTTCATTATCCTTCGAATTTACCAACGACATTCCTGCTTTTGCTGCTCCATGGTCTTCCCTGTTTGGCTCCCCTTCCAATTAACTCTGGCCACCTCCTCCCGCATGTATTTCTACTTATGTTACCCACTTATAATCACATTACATCGAGAAGAGATCATTGGATATAAATCGAAAGAACGAGTTTTGAGAGAAGGGACGCGAAGAATAATTGGTAAATTTCTTAACTAGATAGAAAGAGAGAGAGAATATAGATGAGGAAATGTGAAAAATGGGAAACTGGATTATCGAAAGAAGTAGATGTACATCCCTCAATGGTTTGGCAAACCCTGTCTGCTGTGGTCCTTTCTACAGTGCATGTACAACAGAGTAATGTGTTCAAATGCTGGGTCTGATGCCAGAATTTTTATCTCCAATAATATGACAAACACTAGCTTTGGAAAATACCCAACAGGCCAATATATTTAAATCTTGGTAGAAAGGGGATTCACTGAAATATGTTGGACACTAGGAACAATAATTTCTCACACACATCCTGATAAGAATGAGAGATTAGAATAGAGAATTCCAGAAAAGGAGAGAACGTTGAAAGAAGGGGAACATATTACTTTAGATGACGATCAAATAATGTTTTAAAGTTTTACAAATTTTATATATCATATGCACCATTTTTCGTTAACTGTCTCCGTTGTTCATTCACAATGCGTTATGCACAATTGAAAGGTGTTACTTATCTGCACACACACATGATGAAACAATGTATATAAAATCATTTTTCCACCATTGAAATGGTCCTGTAGTCGTGCTACCAGGATACATGAACACCAACTGGCCATCCAAAGACACGACCCACTATCACCATATTCCAGACATACAGACAAAGAAGGGCACTACTTTGATTGGGACAACACACACATACTAAGACACACAAGGACATTCTTAGAGGAATGGAATTCTAACCAGAAGTCCATCAATAAACACATCAATTTAGAACCTAGCTACCTTCTCTTGCAAATAAAGGAACCGGAAGTGTCATCACCCACCTTAAGAAACCTAGACCTATACATAGAGAGGCGGGACAAACCACCAGCTCGTGTTACTCAAGAGCATGATAATTTGTGGAATTGGGGAACAGTGAGAATGAGTGAGAAAGTGTCAGTTCCAGGAATACAGTTTGTTCTTGGGAACAATTTCGCAGAATCCAAGGTGGGAGAGGCACCTATTGTGGTTGAGAAGTTAAAGGAAGACGAGGGAACTGGAGAGGTTAAAGAAAAATACCCAGGTTTTTTCCAGACTGTGTAGTAACAAGATCCAACTGTCATTAGTTACAGCAGGAAGGAAAAACGAAAGAAAAAGCCAACGGAGTTGATGTGCAGTTAACTGACCCCCTGTTTGATGTAACCATGCAGGAGTGCAGGAAACAAAACCTGAACAGGCAGAGGGTCAGGCAGAGGTGTTTAGTACTGAAAGGCTAATGGAGTTACAAAATATACACACACACACGCACACACACACACACACACACACACACACAGATAGAGATAGAGAGAGACAGAGAGAGAGATGGAATCAGAATGTATTGTCGAACGTTATTAACTTCAAGATAAAATCCTAAAATTAAAGTGGAGACCACGATAGGTCAGTGCAGAAGGGAAACGGACTGAAGTGCACCAGATTATGTTACCGGTAGCATACGGTGTTATGGGTAGCACAAGAACTAACTGCAGGTGGTCAACTATGTGTACAGAAAACTCAGGCGAAGGTACAGAAGCATTTCAAGTGGCATGGAATGTACAAGGACGTGGTTATTTTTTGTTGTACATCATGCATGCCAAATGGTAGGTAAGTCACAGGCAGTAATAAAACCAGCACCTTTGTTGCCAATTCTTGCATTTGAAGAACGTTTCACGTGGATTATGATTAATTGTGTAGCTCCCCTTTCGAAAATAAAAGTGGAAAACATTATTTGCTGACCATAATGGATGTGTCCACCAGATTGCCAGAGGCAATTCCATTTTTTCAGTGTTAAGGAAAAAAGGGAATTGGAGGAGTTGGCAGCTTTGTTTACTCGCTGTGGGCTACTCAGAGAGGTTCAGTCAGACCAAGGGTCGCATTTTACCGCTCAGCTGATTTAGGAAGTCATGGATAGCTTAGGCATACAGCATTTCAAATCAAGTGTTGAATCCCATCTTGAATCCCAGGGAGCCTTGAAAGTGTAGCATCAGAAGCTGAAGACCATGTTAACAACTTACTGTCAGGATTGCCTGAATTATTGGGATAAAGGTGTCCCATTAAATTGCTTGCCCCAAATAACATTCCTCAGTTTACTTCCTTTGAGTTAATATTTGTACATGAAGTGAGAGGTGCTTTGAAATTAATCAAATATAAATTGACAGAACCAAAGTCAGAGATCTCACATTTGGATTATGTATGTGAGGTGAGGGGGGTGCTTATATCGAGTAGGTGAGTTAGCTAAACAGCACCCAGCAGAGAGTGAAGCAGGTGGCAGATAGCCAACCTTTTATCCATGTTGATACCTAGCCAATTACACCACTGGCCCTTGTCTAACTCTGCAGCCTCCTGTGAAGTACATTATCAGATGCCTTCTGGAAGTCCACATAGTTAACTCCCATTGGCTCTCCTTTATCTAACCTGCTTGTTACCTCTTCAAAGTATTCTCAGTAGCTTCAGAGCAAGGTAGATTATTGAAATGGCGAACAATCAGAAAGTTGGGGTCATTCCTACAGACAGGGTGGAAATGTTCCTCAAAGCAGTTTCTGATTTGCCCGCTAATGTAAAGGAGACTACATTGTGAGTGGAAAAGACAAGAGACTGGATTGAAAGAGTACAAGTGAAATGCTGCTTCACTTGGAAGTTGTGATTGGGGCCTTCGATAGTGAGGAGGGAAGAAGTCAATGGGCAAGTGTTGCAGCTTCTTTAATTGCATGGGAAGGGGCCATTGGGGGCAGTGTGGAATTGGTCGGGGTGGTGGAGGGCGTCATAGAGGGAATGGTTCCTGTGAAAGACTGAGAGTGGATGGGAGGGGAAGGTGTGTTTGATGATGTTGTCCTGCTGGAGGTGATGGGAATGGCGGAGGATGATTCTGTGAATGTGGATTCTAGGGGAGTAGGAAATGAGGACAAGGGGAATATATCATTGTTCTGGGAAGGAGGAGACAGAGTGAGGACAGAAGTGATGGAGATGGGGCAGTCACAGCTGAAGGATCAGTCCACCGAGTTAGATGATTTTTCACTTGAGAGAAAAGGTGGAGACGCCGGAAGCTTCCCACTGGAATGTGGCATCATCGAACAGAAATCACAGAGCAAGAGAAACTGGGAGAATGGATTCACTCTTAGCTGATCATGTGCTCATCCACATACGGAGGTTCCCCGAATGGTTGAAAAGAGCCAGGTATTTCAATTGCTGATTTATGTCTTATATTTGGTCTAAAACAGACTGTGAAAATAGACTCAGGTGAAGGTCAGTAGATGTGTGGGGGAGACATTTAAGCATATACTGCTCAATAACACTCAGTAATGATGGTGTCTGGTCAAAAAGAAGATGACATGAAGATGTGAAGATGAACCACCCATGATGCAGAAAGGCTGTGGAGGATGCTCATCAATCACAAACTAAAGAATTCAGATTGGTGAGCTCTGGCGTCGGCCACATTTGGGAAGTTTATTTTTGGAACCAGAAGCAGATTGTATAAAACAAAAACAAAGAAAAATATTCCGAAACTGGCAAGAAATATAAAAAAAGAACTAACCGCAAGAGTTTTCCCATATCGAATAAAACACGTTTATGTTGTGTGTGTGACCTTTGGAAGAAAGGCAGGAAAGAATATGTGGGACACCTGGAGGATGTGACTGAGGATTTGGTTTCAGGGAACAGGCAGAGAATTTAATACAGTATTTTACATCGTTCCTCACAGGGGAAGGCGCTAAAACTTTCAAGAATATAAACAAAATTGTAGTCGGATGAAAGTTCTTGCACTGTCTCTAACAAAACAAGGATTTCCTCAAACAGAAAAGACCAAGGGTAATCAGGTCATCAGCAATTCAAAGCTGGTTTTAATAGATGTGGTTACAGGGTGCTTTGGTGGCACTGTGTGAAATATTCTATAACTCTGTGGATTACAGTAGTGTTCCTGTGAAACTGGAGACCCACCAATATGGCACCTGTCTTCAAGAACAGAATGAGGCTTCAAGTGTTTCGGTGCTCCTTCGTCTGAACAGTGGAGCATATTTGAGAGGATTAATGGCCTCATTATGCACTTTCATCCTGATTGATTTAAAAAAAGTACAACTCTGCTCCTTCCTCTGATGCCCTACATAGTGGGGGATGAACACTTTGCTAAAGCTGGGAATTATTTTGAAAATTATCAGGAACATTGTACAAATGACATCATCCAGAGAATTCTAGAAACAGCGCTCATGAAAACATTTCATCACCATGTGGGGTATTGCGCAGATGACAGTGAAAGAAGGTGCTGCATGCAGTAGCGAGAGAGATGGAGCCTTATTTTGTGGGTAGGTGCTTTAACAGATATACAGGTGAGCGTGAGGGAGCAGAGAGAATACGGCGACGCTTATTCTGACAGATAGCATGGAAGGTTATTGATGCTTTTCCTGTATTGCTGGATATTTCTTCAGACTGCAGATACTGCACTAAGCTGGATGGTGAGTTCAGACCATGCTCGGTGGGTCTGGTGGTGCGGCCCCTCTGGGAAGTGAATGGTTCCCCTCTTTACTAGCTCATTCACCATGGCCTCCATGCCCCTGTCGACAAGCTGTGGTGTAATTTCCCCTGCCATTCCTGGGTAAACTGTGCAGGGCAGCTCCAAACTGAGAAATCTCAACCATGTGCCCCTTGGCCTTTTCAAGATGGCATCATTGCCAGGGATCACTGAATATCCATGGGCATACGGACGATGGCGAGTACCTCCAGCCATGATGGGTGGGAGAATAAGGCTGGAATTGAATAAGAGGGACAGCATGGAGTGGGGTGGGTAGCTAATGAGGTGAGTTCGATAAGATAGCACCATGAAATTAACTCAGCCTCGTGAAGACATTCCCTCTGTCATACTCAATGAAAATGGCACTGAGAAAATTATTGTTAGGTTCAGCCCAATGAGGTGAAACTCTGCTGACCCTACTCCCAGTTAAAAAGCTGCAGGACAAATGCTTATCCAAACCTCTCCATCATCTTAACTTGTACCACTATACTGTTCATCCACCATTCCTGGAAACATTGCACTGTTGGACAAATAAGTAGTGGTGAGTTTTAAACAGTGTTCGATCCTGAGATTGCTAAGCAGTACACTAGCCTGGTCTACGCAGTGCTTCATGCTGAGCAGGTATCTCATCTAGGCGTATACGTGTCTGGGCAAGATCTATGAGGTGGATTGAGTATCCGATATAAGAATCCTGGTTAACTATAACTCCACAGGAACAGGCCGTAGCTTCAAGGACCACAGGGAAATGACTGTATCTGCACCATCTATGGCACTGTAAGTGTTTCTGAAAAATGCCTGAACTCACCTAAGCCGTTTAATGCTGGACAGATAAACGTCAAAGTTAAACATAATTAAATAAAACGAAAAGATTCTGTAGGCATGGTGATCAGGCACAAATGGCCTCGAGA
>NW_025215279.1:35120-37847 GCF_004010195.1 Chiloscyllium plagiosum
TCGTAAACATCTGAGAAGGAAAAAGACTGTTCAGAACCTCGAGTCTCCTTTTTACCGTGAGCTGTTTTATGTCTCCATCGTCTCTCTGTTCATCAACCTGCCGACACCCACTGACATAATATCCCCAGTTTCCAACTCTACCTGACTTCTGTTCTGACTTCGCCATCATCTACCCCTTAATTAACGACAGATTATGTGGCTCCAGTTCTCGTCTCACTTCTCTTCCAGTTACAAATAGTTTGACCACAAACTTGCTCTATAGTTACTTCATAATAGGGAGTCTGTATCAGAGTAATAATGTCACTGACCGTGTAACTCAGAGGCACAAGTTATGACTGTAAAAGCATTTTTGAAATCTTACCAATGCCGATGACTAAATTTATATTCCAGTGACAAAAATTGGAATGAAACCTAATATCACTCATAGCAAACATAAACCATCAGGATTTCTTCTATTATTTTATAGATAACCTTTGGTAAAGAAGCCTAACATTTTTAACCTAGCTGGACTAAGTGTCCCATCAGACCCACAATAATGTGGTTGGCTCCATATTGCCTTGACAAATGGCAGCATCGTCAAGGGCAGTTAGGATGGACAACAAATGCTGCCCTTGCAAGTGATGCTGGCGTCCCGGGAAACAACAACATTAAAGGTGAATAAACCAAGGTAATGTGGATGCTGGAGATCCGAAATAAAATTCTCCACCGTCTGAAAGAATGTTGGAGAATCTCAGCAGGTATGACAGTCTGTCGGGAGAAACACAGATAACGTTGCGAGTTCATTGACACGATCAAAACTGAATGCAACTGGGAAATAATATTATTATATCAGGGATGGTTGGAAGGGTGAGCGGGAGGTCAGTGGTGAGTGGATCATGTTCTGTAAGAGAGAGAGAAAGAGAGAGGGAGAGAAAAGAAAAGCAAGAAAAAGGATTGCTGATGATGGACTGGAAGAAAAATAGAATGGGAAGTTATTCTAAAAATTCCCCTTTTTACATATTCCTGAATATCATAGCTATTACGCGATGTTCCTGCTTAACGTGAGTTACGTTCCTCTATTTGTCATCTCTGAGTGTTGTAATCAACGCCATCAGCAATACTTATAGTTGCTGAGATATAGAGAAACACAATGTTACATTGTCATCTGCTTTTTTGGAGAGAGGGATTGTTACTGTGCGACTGTGTGGAGATGTAACAGCTTTCTCAGCCAAGAAGAGAAACTGAGGAGACAGAGGCATTTTCAACATTGAATGGATGCACTATGTGTGTGTGGAATTGACTTGCTGCTGTCATCTAGAAAGTCAGTGGAGGTTCTGTGGATGGTGTTCTCAGGATTGTGATGTCAGTTACTGGGTTGATTCAGGCAGCCCCGAGGATGTGGGGGCCCCACTCTGAATACTGCATTTACAGTGTGTCTGGGACCATGGGTAACAAATGGAGCTGAGACTCCAAAGAAGGGAAGCTGTGTGAACAGGGAGGAGCAGGGCACTGTACTGTACTCTCTGGGATTTCCAGGAACATTTGTCTAAGCTGCACTCATTCAAGTCTAAAGTGTAAAACCAGCTTGTCTCAAAATTGAGGTGGCCACTGAGCTGTATCCCCTCCTTCATTATAACCTGTAGTCTTACACCAGGGACAGGACTATGCTGACACTCACAGTGAATTAAACTGGATTGATTCTGGAACTTTGCAGGCAGTAGTGGGTAATATGTCCACCATCTCTGACGTGCAATCCTCCAATGTATTCACGAGCTGACTGAAATTATCTGCCTGCTGAGATGAATGCATTGGTTCCATCTCTACATAGGAAGGTACAGAACCTAATTTCCAGAAATATTAGGGAACAGAGTGACTGTTAAAAATGGGAAACTGCTGGAAATCAGAATTAATGAAGAGTGTGTTATTGAAAATCTAATTGATTTGAAGTTTCAAAAGTTCCTGCATCTGATGATCTACATCCCAGAGTGATTGAGATGAGAACAGAGCTAATGAAAGAATTACTGATTATTCTTCAAAGCTGGTTAGATTCTGGAAAGTATGCTGCAGACTGGAAAACAACTATTGTAAACTTAAATATTTAAAACATGATGGAGAGGGAAAACAGAAAACTAAATAGCTTGATGTCGGCTGTGAGAAAAATTATTGGAACCTTTTATGACGAATGTAACAACTAGATACTTGGAGAATAATGATATGATTTGGTACATTCTACCTAGATTCAGGAAAGGGAAATTATCTTTGATAAACCTGTTTGTGGAGATTGAGGTAAAAACAATGATTGCAGATGCTGGAAACCAGATTCTGGATCAGTGGTGCTGGAAGAGCACAGCAATTCAGGCAGCATCCGAGGAGCTTCGAAATCGACGTTTCGGGCAAAAGCCCTTCATTGTGGAGATTGGCCGTTGTGACATTGACAGTTGAGAACCAATGGGAGTGGAGTATTTGTATTTTTAGAAGACGCTTGACATGTTTGAATTCAGGTGAGTAGGGAATGTTAGAGTTCATGGGTAGGTAGGGGTGGAATATATACCACATGGATTAAAATTTCGGTCATGGAGATGCAAGAATAATACTGTTTTTCTGTGGATTGAGGATTGATGGGTTGCAGCAGAATCAGTGTTTGGGCAATAGCTGTTCACAAGATATAAAAATGATTCAGATCTGAACAACAAATATCATCATGTACATTTATATTTATTAAATGGTAGAGAGGTTGGCGAGTGTTTT
>NW_025215279.1:58986-77675 GCF_004010195.1 Chiloscyllium plagiosum
ACTGAAGAGGGCCTGGTTTTCTGGTTACCAGCCCCTGAACGGAGTCTGGTTTTGTGGTTACCAGCCACTGAAGAGGGCCTGGTGTCCTGGTTACCAGTCACTGAATAGAATTTGATTTTCTGGTTACCAGCCACTGAATAGAGTCTGGTTTTCTGGTTACCAGCCACTGTAGAGGGCCTGGTTTTCTGGTTACCAGCCACTAAATAGAGTCTGGTTTCCTGGTTACCAGCCACTGAAGAGGGCCTGGTTCTCTGGTTACCAGACACAGAAGAGGGCCTGGTTTTCTAGTTGCTAGTCACTGAATAGAGCCTGGTTTTCTGGTAACCAGTCACTGAACAGTGTCTGGTTTTCTGGTTACCAGACACTGAAGAGGGCAAGGTTTTCTGGTAACCAGCCACTGAATAGAGTCTGGTTTTCTGATTTCCTGCCACTAAAGAGGGCCTGGATTTCTGGTTACCAGCCACTGAAGAGGGCCTGGTTGTCTGGTTACTAGTTACTGAGTAGAACCTTGTTAGAAGTCTCGTTTTCTGGTTTCCAGACTCTGAAGAGTACCTGGTTTTCTGGTTACCAGCCACTGAACAGAGTCTAGTTTTCTGGTTACAAGACTCTGAAGAGGGCCTGGATTTCTGGCTACTAGTCACTGAATGGAGCCTGGATTTCTCTTTACCAACCACTGAAGAGGGCCTAGTTTTCTGATTACCAGCCACTGAAGAGGGCCTGGTGTCCTGGTTACCAGTCACTGAATAGAATTTGATTTTCTGGTTACCAGTCACTGATTAGAGTCTGGTTTTCTGGTTACCAGTCACTGAATAGAGTCTGGTTTACTGGTTACCAGCCACTGAAGAGGGCCTGGTGCTCTGGTTACCAGCCACTGAAGAGGTCCTGGCTTTCTGGTTACCAGCCACTGAAGAGGGCCCGGTTTTCTGCTCACTAGCCACTGTAGAGGATCTGGTGTTCTGGTTACCAGCCACTCAACCGAATCTGGTTTTCTTGTTACCAATCACTGGGGGGGGAGGGGCTCTGTTTTTCTGGTTAGCAGCCACTGAAGAGGGCAAGGTTTTCTGGTTACCAGCCACTGAATAGAGTCTGGTTTTCTGATTTCCTGCCACTGAAGAGGGCCTGGATTTCTGGTTACCAGCCACTGAAGAGAGCCTGGTTTTCTGGTTACCAGCCACTGAATAGAGGCTGGTTTTCTGGTTACCAGCCACTGAAGAGGGCCAGGTTGTCTGGTTACTAGTCACTGAGTAGAACCTTGTTTTCTGGTTACCAGTCACTGAAGAGGGCCTGGTTTTCTGGTTACTAGCCACTGAATAGAGTCTGGTTTTCTTGTTACCAGCCACTGTAAGGGTCTGGATTTCTGGTTACCAGCCACTGAATAGTGTCTGATGTTCTGGTTACCGGTCACTGAATAGAATCTGATTTTCTGGTTACCAGTCACTGAAGAGGGCCCGGTGCTCTGGTTACTAGTCACTGAATAGAGCCTGGTTTTCTGGTTACCAGCCACTGAACAGAGTCTGGTTTTCTGGTTAGCATCCACTGAAGAGGGCCTGGTTTTCTGGTTACTAGTCACTGAAGAAAATCTGGTTTTCTGCTCACTAGCCACTGTAGAGGACCTGGTTTTCTGGTTACCAGCCACTCAACCGAATCTGGTTTTTTTGTTACCAATCACTGGGGGGGGGGGGGGCTCTGGTTTTCTGGTTAGCAGCCACTGAAGAGGGCCTGGATTTCTGGTTACCAGCCACTGAAGAGATTGGTTTTCTGGTTACCAGCCACTGGAGAGGGTCTGGTTTTCTGGTTACCAGCCACTCAACAGAGTTTGGTATTCTGGTTACCAGCCACTGAAGACGGCCTGGTTTTCTGGTTACTAGTCACTGAGTAGAACCTTGTTTTCTGGTTACTCGTCACTGAAGAGGGCCTGGTTTTCTGGTTAACACTCACTGAACAGAGCCTGGTTTTCTGGTTACCAGCCACTGAAGAGGGCCTGGTTTTCTGGTTACTAGTCACTGAGTAGAAACTTGTTTTCTGGTTACTAGTCACTGAATAGAGCCTGGTTTTCTGGTTACCAGCCACTGAATAACGCCTGGTTTTCTGGTTACCAGCCACTCAATAGTGTCTGATTTTCTGGTTACCAGTCACTGAACAGAGCCTGATTTTCTGGTTACCAGTCACTGAAGTGGGCCTGGTGCTCTGGTTACCTGCCACTGAATAGAGTCTGGTTTTCTGGTTAACAGCCACTGAAGAGGGTCTGGTTACTAGTCACTGAATGGAGCCTGGTTTTCTGGTTACCAGCCACTCAACAGAGTCTGTTTTTCTGGTTACCAGCCACTGAAGAGGGCCTGGTTTTCTGGTTACTAGTCACTGAGTAGAAACTTGTTTTCTGGTTACTAGTCACTGAATAGAGCCTGGGTTTCTGGTTACCAGCCACTGAATAACGCCTGGTTTTCTGGTTACCAGCCACTGAACAGAGTCTGGTTTTCTGGTTGCCAGCCACTGAAGAGTGCCTAGTTTTCTGGTTACCAGCCACTGAACAGAGCCTGGTTTTCTGTTTCGCAGCCACTGAAGAGTACCTGGTTTTCTGGTTACCAGCCACTGAACAGAGTCTGGTTTTCTGGTTACCAGCCACTGAAGAGGGCCTGGCTATCTGGTTACTTGTCACTGAATAGAGCCTGATTTTCTTGTTACCAGCCACTGAAGAGGGCCTGTTTTTCCTAGTTACCAGCCACTCAACATAGTCTGGTTTTCTGGTTACCAGCCACTGAAGAGGGCCTGGTTTTCTGGTTACCAGCCACTGAATAGAATCTGGTTTTCTTGTTACCAGTCACTGTAGAGGGCCTGGTTTTCTGGTTACCAGCCACTGAATAGTGTTTGATTTTCTGGTTACCAGTCACTGAATAGAATCTGATTTTCTGGTTACCAGTCACTGAAGAGGGCCTGGTGCTTTAGTTACCTGCCACTGAATAGCGTCTGGCTTTCAGGTTACCAGCCACTGAAGAGGGCCTGGTTTTCTGGTTACCAGTCACTGAATAGAGTCTGGTCTTCTGGTTACCAGCCACTGTAGAGGGCCTGGTTTTCTGGTTACCAGCCACTGAATAACGCCTGGTTTTCTGGTTACCAGCCACTGAAGACGGCCTGGCTTTCTGGTTACTAGTCACTGAATAGAGCCTGATTTTCTCGTTACCAGCCACTGAAGAGGGCCTGTTTTTTATAGTTACCAGCTACTCAACAGAGTCTGGTTTTCTGGTTACCAGCCACTGAAGAGGTCCTAGTTTTCTGGTTACCAGCCACTGAATGGAATCTGGTTTTCTTGTTACCAGCCACTGTAGAGGGCCTGGTTTTCTGGTTACCAGCCACTGAATAGTGTCTGATTTTCTGGTTACCAGTCACTGAATAGAATCTGATTTTCTGGTTACCAGTCACTGAAGAGGGCCTGGTGCTCTGGTTACCTGCTACTGAATAGAGTCTGGTTTTCCGGTTACCAGCCACTGAAGAGGGCCTGGCTTTCTGATTACCAGCCACTGAACAGAGTCTGATTTTCTGGTTACCAGCCACTGAACAGAGTCTGGTTTTCTGGTTAACAGCCACTGAAGAGGGCCTGGTTTTCTGGTTACTAGTCACTGAATGGAGCCTGGTTTTCTGGTTACCAGCCACTGAAGAGGGCCTGTTTTTCCTGGTTACCAACCACTCAACAGAGTCTGGTTTTCTGGTTACCAGCCACTGTAGTGGGCCTGTTTTTCTGGTTACTAGTCACTGAGTAGAACCTTGTTTTCTGGTTACTAGTCACTGAAGAGGGCCTGGTTTTCTGGTTTACAGTCACTGAATAGAGCCTGGTTTTCTGGTTACCAGCCACTGAATAACGCCTGGTTTTCTGGTTACTAGTCACTGAACAGAGTCTGGTTTTCTGGTTACCAGCCACTGAAGAGGGCCTGGGTTTCTGGTTACTAGTCACTGAATAGAGCCTGGTTTTCTGGTTACCAATCACTGGGGGGGGCTCTGGTTTTCTGGTTACCAGCCACTGAAGAGGGCCTGGTTTTCTAGTTACCAGCCACTGAATAGAGTCTGGTTTTCTGATTTCCAGCCACTGAAGAGGGCCTGGTTTTATGGTTACCAGCCACTGAACAGAGTCTGGTTTCTGGTTACCAGCCACTGAACAGAGTCTGGTTTTCTGTTTCGCAGCCACTGAAGAAGGCCTGGTTTTCTGGTTACCAGCCCCTGAACAGAGTCTGGTTTTCTGGTTACCACCCACTGAAGACGGCCTGGTTTTCTGGTTACCAGCCACTGAACTAAGTCTGATTTTCTGGTTACCAGTCACTGAAGAGGAGAAAGTGAGGACTGCAGATGCTGGAGATCAGAGCTGAAAATGTGTTGCTGGAAAAGCGCAGCAGGTCAGGCAGCATCCAGGGAACAGGAGAATCGACGTTTCGGGGATAAGCCCTTCTTCAGGAATCTTCAGGAGGGCTGAAGAAGGGCTTATGCCCGAAACGTCGATTCTCCTGATCCCTGGATGCTGCCTGACCTGCTGCGCTTTTCCAGCAACACATTTTCAGTCACTGTAGAGGGCCTGGTTTTATGGTTACCAGCCACTGAACAGAGTCTGGTTTCTGGTTACCAGCCACTGAACAGAGTCTGGTTTTCTGTTTCGCAGCCACTGAAGAAGGCCTGGTTTTCTGGTTACCTGCCACTGAATAGAGTCTGGTTTTCTTGTTACCAGCCACTGTAGTGGGCCTGGTTTTCTGGTTACCAGTCACTGAATAGTGTCTGATTTTCTGGTTACCAGTCACTGAAGAGGGCCTGGTGCTCTGGTTACCTGCCACTGAATAGAGTCTGGTTTTCTGGTTACCAGCCACTGAAGAGGGCCTGGTTTTCTGGTTACCAGCCACTGAATAGAGTCTGGTTTTCTTGTTACCAGCCACTGAAGAGGGCCTGGTTTTCTGGTTACCAGCCACTGAATAGTGTCTGATTTTCTGGTTACCAGTCACTGAAGAGGGCCTGGTTTTCTGGTTACCTGCCACTGAATAGAGTCTGGTTTTCTGGTTACCTGCCACTGAAGAGGGCTTGGTTTTCTGGTTACCAGCCACTGAAGAGGGCCTGGTTTTCTGGTTACTAGTCACTGAATAGAGCCTGGTTTTCTGGTTAACAGCCACTGAAGAGGGCCTGGTTTTCTGGTTACTTGTCACTGAATTGAGCCTGATTTTCTGGTTACCAGCCACTGAAGAGGGCCTGTTTTTCCTAATTACCAGCCACTCAACAGAGTCTGGTTTTCTGGTTACCAGCCACTGAAGAGGGCCTGGTTTTCTGGTTACTAGTCACTGAGTAGAACCTTGTTTTCTGGTTACCAGCCACTGAAGACGGCCTGGCTTTCTGGTTACTAGTCACTGAATAGAGCCTGGTTTTCTGGGTTACCAGTCACTGAATAGAATCTGATTTTCTGGTTACCAGTCACTGAAGAGGGCCTGGTGCTTTGGTTACCTGCCACTGAATAGAGTCTGGTTTTCCGGTTACCAGCCACTGAAGAGGGCCTGGTTTTCTGGTTACCAGTCACAGAAGAGAGTCTGGTTTTCTGGTTACCAGCCACTGTAGAGGACCTGGTTTTCTGGTTACCAGCCACTGAACAGAGTCTGGTTTTCTGGTTACCAGCCCCTGAAGAGGGCCTGGATTTTTGGTGACTGGTCACTAAGCAGGATCAGGCTGGTTTTGCCTGGATCTCACGGTCCTGGGATGAATTTATTTTTACGAGACAGTAAGTAGTAACAGTACTGCTGGGGGTGTTCTTTGCCAGTCAGAAGGCTAGGATGTATTCTGTTTAGATTTCCAGATGGTATTTGATAAGGTATCACATCAAAGATTATTATTAACAAGGAATAACATGGAATTAAGGGCTACGGGGAGAATGTGGGTAAGTGGAGTTGAAATGCCCATCAGCCATGATTGAATGGCGGAGTGGACTCGATGGGCTGAATGGCCTTACTTCCGCTCCTCTGTCTTATGGTCTTAAAAGCTGGAACAACATGTATTAGCATAGATATAAGATTGACTGGCTAACAGGAATTTGAGAGTTGGAATAAGTGTGGCTCTTAAGTGTAAAATTGCCCATTTTAGCAGAAAGAATGAAAAAGAAGTGTACTTTCTAAATGGTGAGAGGTTACAATGCTATGAGATGCAGAGGGATTTGGTGAGTTAGTGCATGAATCACAGATGGTTAATGTGCAGGTACAACAAGTAATCAGGAAAGCTAACGTTTTATTTTGAGATGAATTGAATCCAAGAGTAAACACAGGGCAGTGGTGAGGCCACATCTGGAGCACTGGAGTATGGTATTGGACACAGTACTTATGGAATGATGTTAATGCATTAGAAGCAGTTTCGACAAGGTTTACCAGACTAATACCTGGAATGAGCAGATTGCCTTATGAGGAAAGTCTACACTGGCTAGGTCTGTACCACCTGGAGTTTAGAAGAATCTTAATTGACTTAATTTAAGCATATAAGATCCTGCGAGGATGTGACTGGGTGAATGTTGAAGGATATTTCCTCTTGTGTAAGAATCTAAAACTACGGGATCATAGCTTAAAATAAGGGGATGTCCATTTAAGGCAAAAGTGAAGAAACATTAATTTCTCTCAGATGAGTGTGAGTCTTTCAAATATCCTTTTATAAAAGACAGAAGGTGCAGAATCTTTCAATACTTTTAAGGCAGAGATAAATCAATCAGAATTCAGTCCACAGTACACACTGGGGAGGTGAAATGCAGACTGGGTGAGCACTCTACTGAACACGTACACTCGGTGTGTAAAAATGATCCCCAGTTCGCAGTTGCCTGCTACTTCAACACATCACCCTGTACCCACGCCAACACATCACCCTGTACCCACGCCAACACATCACTCTGTACCCATACCAACACATCACCCTGTACCCATACCAACACATCACTCTGTACCCATACCAACACATCACCCTGTACCCATGCCAACACATCACCCTATACCCATACCAACACATCACCCTGTACCCATGCCAACACATCACTCTGTACCCATACCAACACATCACCCTGTACCCATGCCAACACATCACTCTGTACCCATACCAACACATCACCCTGTACCCATGCCAACACATCACTCTGTACCCATACCAACACATCACCCTGTACCCATGCCAACACATCACTCTGTACCCATACCAACACATCACCCTGTACCCATGCCAACACATCACTCTGTACCCATACCAACACATCACCCTGTACCCATGCCAACACATCACTCTGTACCCATACCAACACATCACCCTGTACCCATGCCAACACATCACTCTGTACCCATACCAACACATCACCCTGTACCCATGCCAACACATCACTCTGTACCCATACCAACACATCACCCTGTACCCATGCCAACACATCACTCTGTACCCATACCAACACATCACCCTGTACCCATGCCAACACATCACTCTGTACCCATACCAACACATCACCCTGTACCCATGCCAACACATCACTCTGTACCCATACCAACACATCACCCTGTACCCATGCCAACACATCACTCTGTACCCATACCAACACATCACCCTGTACCCATGCCAACACATCACTCTGTACCCATACCAACACATCACCCTGTACCCATGCCAACACATCACTCTGTACCCATACCAACACATCACCCTGTACCCATGCCAACACATCACTCTGTACCCATACCAACACATCACCCTGTACCCATGCCAACACATCACTCTGTACCCATACCAACACATCACCCTGTACCCATGCCAACACATCACTCTGTACCCATACCAACACATCACCCTGTACCCATGCCAACACATCACTCTGTACCCATACCAACACATCACCCTGTACCCATGCCAACACATCACTCTGTACCCATACCAACACATCACCCTGTACCCATGCCAACACATCACTCTGTACCCATACCAACACATCACCCTGTACCCATGCCAACACATCACTCTGTACCCATACCAACACATCACCCTGTACCCATGCCAACACATCACTCTGTACCCATACCAACACATCACCCTGTACCCATGCCAACACATCACTCTGTACCCATACCAACACATCACCCTGTACCCATGCCAACACATCACTCTGTACCCATACCAACACATCACCCTGTACCCATGCCAACACATCACTCTGTACCCATACCAACACATCACCCTGTACCCATGCCAACACATCACTCTGTACCCATACCAACACATCACCCTGTACCCATGCCAACACATCACTCTGTACCCATACCAACACATCACCCTGTACCCATGCCAACACATCACTCTGTACCCATACCAACACATCACCCTGTACCCATGCCAACACATCACTCTGTACCCATACCAACACATCACCCTGTACCCATGCCAACACATCACTCTGTACCCATACCAACACATCACCCTGTACCCATGCCAACACATCACTCTGTACCCATACCAACACATCACCCTGTACCCATGCCAACACATCACTCTGTACCCATACCAACACATCACCCTGTACCCATGCCAACACATCACTCTGTACCCATACCAACACATCACCCTGTACCCATGCCAACACATCACTCTGTACCCATACCAACACATCACCCTGTACCCATGCCAACACATCACTCTGTACCCATACCAACACATCACCCTGTACCCATGCCAACACATCACTCTGTACCCATACCAACACATCACCCTGTACCCATGCCAACACATCACTCTGTACCCATACCAACACATCACCCTGTACCCATGCCAACACATCACTCTGTACCCATACCAACACATCACCCTGTACCCATGCCAACACATCACTCTGTACCCATACCAACACATCACCCTGTACCCATGCCAACACATCACTCTGTACCCATACCAACACATCACCCTGTACCCATGCCAACACATCACTCTGTACCCATACCAACACATCACCCTGTACCCATGCCAACACATCACTCTGTACCCATACCAACACATCACCCTGTACCCATGCCAACACATCACTCTGTACCCATACCAACACATCACCCTGTACCCATGCCAACACATCACTCTGTACCCATACCAACACATCACCCTGTACCCATGCCAACACATCACTCTGTACCCATACCAACACATCACCCTGTACCCATGCCAACACATCACTCTGTACCCATACCAACACATCACCCTGTACCCATGCCAACACATCACTCTGTACCCATACCAACACATCACCCTGTACCCATGCCAACACATCACTCTGTACCCATGCCAACACATCACCCTGTACCCATGCCAACATTTCTGTCTCCAGCCTGCTTCAGGGCTCCATCAAGGCTCAAAGCACAGCTTTCAATGATTCGCAAATCTCATTAGCACCCTACCTAACATTAATCTCTTAACATATCATCAGCTATCTCCTTGTCTGCCTCTATCTCTTTCTTTTCTCAATCTCTGTCTGGGCTCCATCTCCAAGTACTCAATTCACTCTTCCTCATCATGTCATCTCGATAAATGCTTCCCTTTTCCAGCTATTGTCAGCTCTGACAAAAGGTCACTGGACTTGAAATGTTGAATCTGTTTTTCTTTCGACAGATGCTGCCAGACCTGTTGTATTTCTCCAGCACTGTTTTGCTTCAGATTTACAGCATCTGCAGTTATTAATGTTACATTAGATAAATTCTTGATTGCCAAAGGGAAGAAATATTTTTGTGGGTATACAGGAACATAGACTTGGGGTCAAAATCTGATCAGCTATGACCTTGTTGAATGGCTGAGCAGGATTGAGGGTCAAGTGGCCTTGCTTTTGGATTCATATGTTGGGAAGCCTTTTCGAATAAAGAACTATGGCATTGGATTGAAGCAAGAGCTAAAAATAGGCTCTGATGAGATGCTGCTGAAAATGTGTTGCTGGAAAAGCGCAGCAGGTCAGGCAGCATCCAAGGAGCAGGAGAGGGTCCTTGGATGCTGCCTGATTTGCTGCGCTTTTCCAGCAACACATTTTCAGCTCTGATCTCCAGCATCTGCAGACCTCACTTTCTCCTATGATGAGATGCCCACAACGGGGCTGTCTCCATTCTAATGGGCATCAGTCAATATTCTGCCATATGCCATGGGCGGAAGCTCACATCCCTGGGCTCTGCTTTCCTGATTTCATTTTGAGATGCTGGGATGATGAAGGGTTATGCCCCGCCTGGGGTAAGGAAGTACAATCAAAGGTTGGGCGAAAATGTTGATGAAAGGACTCACTGCTAATTGTCCCATCACCTTCTCCTTAAAGAGGTGATGTATTGGAGAGGGATCCAGTTACAAAATGGTCAGATACACCAATATTTACACTGGACAATGTTGCTAATGTATTTCTGTTCTCGCCTCTGATCCACCACTCTATTACATAATAACCACTCTATCTCAATATTCTGCTGGTTTCATTCAGAAGAGGATAATCACTATCAGCATTTTAAAAGATTAATACTAAAATGATACAAAGAGTAGAGCCAATTATCCAACCATCTCTATTACGAATACTCAGGATGTGCTTGTTCTTAATGAACATCCAAATTTAAAAACAGCGTCAGCACATTAATGCCAAAACAGAGGAACACTCCCAGCAATCCACAACAAGTATTGTTGCTGCGAATACAGAATCTTGCAGCCCAAAAACAATACAAGAAATGTTTCACTATTAAATATAGAATAAAGGCAAATCTGGAGCATGTTATACCACAGCATCACTCTGAGAGAGGTCAGCTAACATCACCAATTATCAGAGCATAATTTGAGCAACTTATTAACACCATCTTAACGTTTTGACATTTCACTGATTTGAAATATGATCCTGAGTGTTTAAATACATTCAAAACAGGGGTTTGTTCAACGTTAGTCCCAAAAGAGCTGAAAGAATGGTGTAGGTTATCCCACTTCATGCTGACAATAAACTTTATTTCTCTGACACGAGATTACACTAAGAATGAATATTGTATCACATCATCGGACAGAAAATGATGTCAGGATTTATTTTTGCTGACTTGTAGGTGTCGTGTGCTGTCTGATCACAGTGCTGTCGCAGTTGGATTAAAATGTGGAAACTTTACAGTCAGGAAAAGGACATAGAGACATAATCAACATAAAATTGTGAATACAAAACTAAAATACTCCAGATGCCGGACATCAGAAAGAAAAAAAGAAAATGCTAGAAAGAAAGCAACAGAGTTAAGGTTTCAAATTAATGTACTTCCACCAGAACTGCAACAAGCACAGCAACAGGGAGAAAGGGGCAAGAGGAAGAGGAGAGGTTTGTGATCGGGTGGAAGATTAAATTACCAGAGTCAATTGAGCAAGACAAAAGTGAGTAGTAATGAAACAAAAAAAACTGTAATAATTCAGAAAGCCAAATTGGAAAAGAACATCATTTATTGTTGAACATCAAAATAGAACCTCTGCTCAGGACAGACAGTTCTGCAGACCCATGCCTAGATCTGATTTATGTTTTTATATATATATCCGGAAGTGTTATCACACACAACCCAATGTTTTTTCTCACCACCAAAGCACTGTGATTTCTTTTCATTTTTGAATATTAACTGTCACCAGTAAAGAATCCTATGCAGCCAATTGGATATTTATATGCAAAGCCCATTATAGGCATTGTCAACCATTGAAAATAAGAGGGTGCAGGAAGGGGTTACTGTGCATCTAAAGTCACATGTAGGCCTTAAAGGTAAAGGTGCACTGGTAGTAATCTTCCAGGAATTGTTAGATTCGGGAAACTCACAAAGGATTGGAAAACTGATATAACACCTTGAAATATAAAAGGGAAGGGGGCAAATCAAAATGACAGTAGCTCAGTTAACGTGATTCCTGAAGAAGGGCTCATACCCGAAATGTCGATTCTCCTGCTCCTTGGATGCTGCCTGACCTGCTGCGCTTTTCCAGCAACACATTTTCAGCTCTAATCTCCAGCATCTGCAGTCCTCACTTTCTCCTCCAGTTAATGTGATGTCTGTTATTGGGAAATATTAATTTATGATAAAGAACATAATAGCAAAACATTAAGAATGCATATCAGGATCAAGCAGAAACAGCACAACTTCATGAAGGTGACATCATGTCTGACAAATTTATTACAATCCTTTGAGGAAGTAATAAGCAGGATCAATAAAGGGGAAGCAGGGGATATAATATATTCAGATTTCCAAAACGCAGACAATAAGGAATTGCACATTAGGCTATTTCATAGAATAAGTCGTGTGTTAGCATGGATGAAGCATTAGCTAACTAATAGAAAATAGAGAGCAAGGTTAAGGGGATATTGTCAGGCTAGTAAACTGTAACTAGAGGATTACCACAGGCATACCAGCCAGCCACACCTATCCGCCATTGGCTAGAGGCTGCTGCCTCTGCTTATACAAAACCTTCCTCTGTGACATGGAGGGATGTGCATAATGAGGGTGGTGACACAGAGGGACGTGTGTCAGTGAGGGTGTGTCAGTGAGGATAGTGCCTTGTGTTAGGAAGATGTCCCTGTCGTGTTGTGTGAGATATGGGTGTGAGACTACAGCAGTGTGAACTCTCTGAGCTTTTGGTGAAGACATAAATTGTGAGCTAGGAGCGGTGGAAGGTGAATGAAGGGGACACAAAGCACTGTGTGTGAGGATCATGGCTCATTTGTAAGGTCACAGTTTCACGTGAGGTTATATTTTGGTTCTGTATCCAGGTTCTTGGGACCAAGCTGCTGACATTGAGCTTCTTTTCTCTCTGCTCCCACATAACCTTCTCAGCGTTGAGCTGGAGAGCCATTTGACCCCCTGAGGGAAGAGCCTCTCTCTCCACTTTCCTGCGCAAAGGTCTTCTGTGCTGTACTGGAGAACTTTGGGGTTCACTCTCTAACCTAGAACATAGAACATAGAACTTAGAACATTACAGCGCAGTACAGGCCCTTCAGCCCTCGATGCTGCGCTGACCTGTCATACCAATCTGAAGCCCATCTAACTTACACTATTCCATGTACGCCCATATGCTTGTCCAATGGTGACTTAAATATACTTAAAATTGGCTAATCTATTACCATTGCAGGCAAATCATTCCATACCCTTACTCCTCTCTGAGTAAAGAAACTACCTCTGACAATCGTCCTATATCTATCACAACCTGTTGAGCTGTTTCCCCCATTCCTCCCTGAAAAACATTTCCATTTGCACAGGTCTTGCCAGAGACAAAAGGTGCGTCTCCCTTCTAATACAGCCTGACCATAATTGCTGTAAATCTTCACAGCGAACTCCTCTCCCCTCCAACCCTCTCACCCACCTCACACCTTACTGAGACACACCTGGGTTTAGTGATCAGTTACACATCAGTCCAAATGTTGCCAGCATACATCCAGCAATGGCTTCGATTGGGTGAGGGTTAATTGCGCTGCACAATCTGTGCAATGGTTTTGGGAGGTTTTTTTAAGAGCAGGAAGTCTAAAACTTTTTTGGAGGAATTCTCCCAGGAATCGCTTGTAACAATGACCAGAGGATGCACAGCTGATCAGAGTTTGTCATAAGTTGTTCTTGTTGTCCAGATTTGAATCTTGATAGAACCAACATTGGAGTTGAATTTACAAAACCTGAAAGGTGTGTGTTGATGGTTGGCCATTGTTTGCACCAATATGTTTCAGATGCAGTGGTTCACAGAGCAGGCAGCTACACTGGTTGGTCAAGGAATTGTACCTTTTTTCACTGGGACAGGGGTCCTGGAGACTGGCAACACCTACTGCATTCCCCATGGAAAATGAAATGGGACAAATCGGTATAAACATAGAGTTTAAACAACAATCAAGGGTTTGGAAGATGAGTTGTATTTGTCATCCAAAATCTATCTCTGCTCATTTCAGGAATGAAAAATTATAAATGGGATGTCAACTAAGTTAAGACAAGTATGAATCAAACAACTAAACTAATTCCTTTCAAGACTAACTTCCTCCCACACATCAACTAAAAAAATCAGCACAAATTCAAACACTGGCTAAGCTGCCAGTAACCCTGCTGTCAGCTATATTGTTGATTTAAAACAGAGGGTAGCTGCCTGCCAATAGACAAGCAAATCCTTCAAACCCAGTCCCAAAGCTGCTCTGCTTAATGTTGTCTACCAGCCGAGTAATTCTATTGAACTCTGGCTGCACTGTCTTGCTTTGCTCAGTCATACAGCCTGTTCATTTTGCTGAATGGTACAGTTACAACTGAAGCTCGAAGCAGAAATTACTTCGGTTGTGTTTAGTGAGCTGCAGAATGTGCCCTATTGTTAAATTGATACATTATCCAATTGTTTTATCATTTGAAAGTAAACGATTAAAACATTCTCTGTATGTTCTAATAAAATGACATGCTGCCATTAAAGTATTGTGATATTTTAAACCTATCTCTGATTTCTCTTTTGATAAATGAGCTTTTCTAAATCATAGGCAGGATTTCTCCTGGCTCAATTACCAAGCAAGTTTGTTTGAATTAAAACCTTCTGTACGTGAAGAGTAATTTCAAACACTACCCCAGTTGGTCATCACCAACGCACATTTCACAAGGTTGATGTGAATTTAAGCAGAAGAGAGGATTCATTCTCATTGAAAACTAACATTTAACATTGAACAGATTGTAAAATCACCACCTCGAGTCAACAGAGTCATCTTCAACTTCCAGACAGAAGGTTGGCAGAATAAAATCTTAACACACCAGGACACCAAGCTGACCACTATGTTCCAGCCCCAACCTCAATTTCTCTCCTTGACTTTTAGGATAGGCACTGAACACCCCATTTCCCACCTGTCAATGACAGCAGACAGAGAGTTAGAGACAGGGTCTTATTCCTTCCCTACAGGCCCGCCAACAATCATTAACTTGAGGTAATATAGGAATTCCATATCCTTAAAAGGCTGCATACACTTTCAAATCTATAATTAAATTGAATTTAATGTGTGGCTAATTCCTCTGTCTAATCTTTTGCTATATAGTTCTGGGTCAATAAAGGTATTTGAGTAATGGACACTACGTTAAGGAGATTAATATGTTGGTTGATATAAGACTCATATTTAAGGAGTTGAACCCATGTCCCTTGTTACCACTTGTACTCAGATCTGCTCAGGATACTGCCTTTCATTCTAAACAACAACTTCTTTAAAATATTCCTTTATTTTGATGTTATTAATATAACAAGATGAACAAATGGTCAGAGACTCCCACAGTCAGGCATAAGTCAGGTCTCAGTTCCCTACATTTCAGGCCAATTTTAAAAACAGATGATGGTCAGCAGCTCAGATCATTTTACCTGCAACAGCCTGACCAACAGCAGCAAGATAGGAACAGCTTGAGTATGGATTCCTGCGAGGTCAAACAGTCTCAACTCACTGACCATGAGGATCTAAAGTGTCAATATAGGAGGCATATCCAACTCAGCCCAAGCCAAGTGGGAGAGGTAGAATCAAGAAAACTTCCAAGAAAAGTAAAATGGTATATCAGTTTGGAACCTATTTTTAAAAACTTATCCCTGTGAGTTTAATGTGTGTTTGCACAGCAGCATCCAAGTCTCCATTGTCAGCATGTTACTGAGACGGAAGTTGTCCAAATGGTGTGAATGTTCTTTTCACAGGCGTGACCCTCCCACTGATTCTTTTGCATACCCCACTGACAAAGGCTCGATATTGAAACTGTGTCTCACACACTTTACCAAGCTGAACATTTTTGGACTATAGTTTATAATGATTGAGTTGAAATGCATTACCTGTTTAGAATGACAAGAAGTTATTAAAAAAATATTTTACACTACCTGTTAATATCTATTCTGGAGTGATTGGAACAAAGTCAGCTAGGTGGCCCTATAAAGTATGTAGATAGGCTGACTGGGGGGAGGCTATATTGGATTTGGTGCTAGGCAACAAGCCAGGCCAGGTGTCAGATCTCTCGGTGGGAGAGCATTTCGGTGACAGTGACCACAACTACCTCACCTTTACCATAGCCATGGAGAGGGATAGGAACAGACAGTATAGGAAGGTATTTAATTGGGGGAGGGAAATTATATTGCTATTAGACAGGAGCTGTGGAGTATAAATTGGGAACAATTGTGCTACAGGAATGGCACAACAGAAATATGGAGGCTGTTCAAAGAGCACTTGTTGCGAGTGTTGGATAACTTTGTCCCACTGAGATAGATAAAGAATGGTAAGGTAAAGGAGCCTTGGATGTCAGGAGCAGAGGAGCTTCTCATCAAAAGGAGAAGGAAGTTCACTTAAGGTAGAGGAACCAAGGATCTGTCACAGCTTTAGAGGAGTCCAGGGTAGCTAGGAAAGAACTCAAAAATGAAATGAGGAAAGCTAGGAGGGGCAGGAAAAAGCCTTGGTGGGAAGGATTAGGGAAAACCCAAAGGCGTTCTACGCTTACGTGAGGGATAAGAGAATGATCAGAGAGAGGGTAGGGCTGATCAGGGAACTTGTGCCTGGAGTCTGAAGAGGTAGGGGAGGCCCTAAATGAATTTTTTGCTTCAGCATTCACTAGAGAGGGACCTTGTGGAGAACACCATGGACCAGGTTAATGGGCTTGAACAGATTGATATTAAGAAAGTGGATGTGCTGGAAATTCTGGGAAGCACCGAAATAGAAAAGTCCCCAGGGCCAGACAAGATATATCCAAGGTTACTACCAGAAGCGAGGAATGAGATTTCTGCGCTTCTGGCGATGATTGTCCCCTGGAGTAGTGCCAGCTGATTGGAGGGAGGTGAATGTTGTTCCTCTGTCCAAGAAAGGGAATAAGGAAATCATGGGGAATTACAGACCAGTCAGTCTTACATGTGTGGTCAACAAGGTACTGAAAAGGATTCTGATAGACAGGATTTATAAATGTTTGGAAAAACATAGTTTGATTAAAGATAGTCAGCAGGGGCACGTCATGCCTCACAAACCTTATTGAGTTCTTTGAGGATGTGATGAGACAAGTTGATGAAGGTCAAGCAAGGGATATGATGTAAATGGATTTCAGTAAGGCATTTGAAAAGGTTCCCCATTGTACCATCATTCAGAAAGTTAGGAAAAATGGGATGCAGGGAAATTTGGATATAGAGTTGGCTGACTGAAAGAAAATAGTGAGTGGTACTGGATGGAAAGTATTCCGCCTGGAGGTCGGTGATTAGTGGAGTCCAGCAGGGATCTGTTCTTGGGCATCTGCTCTTTGTAGTTTTTATAAATGACTTGTATAAAGAAGTGGAAAGGTGAGTTTGTAAGTTTACTGACAACACAAAGATCAGTGCTGTTGCAGATAGTATCGAGGGCTGTTGCTGGCTACAACCAGACATCAACAGGATGCAGAGCTGGGCTGAGAAATGGCAGTTGGAGTTCAACCTGGATAAATGTGAAGTGATTCATTTTGTAAAGTTGAATTTGAATGCTGAATACAGGGTTAAAGACAGGATTTTTGGCAGGGTGGAGGAATAGTGGGATCTTGGGGTCCAAGAACATAGATCCCTCAAAGTTGCCACCCAAGTTAATAGGACTGTAAAGAAGGCATATTGTGATGGCTTTCATTAACGGGGGATTGAGTTTAAGAGCTGCGAGGTTTTGCTGCAGCTCTATAAAACCCTGGTTAGACCTCACTTGGAATATTATTTCAAGTCGCCTCATTATAGGGCGAATGTAGATGCTTTAAACAGGGTGCAGAGGAAGTTTATCAGGATGCTGCCTGAATTGGAGAACTTGACTTATGAAGAGAAGTTGAGTGAGCTTGGGCTTTCACACTGGAGAGAAGAAGGAAGAGACTTGATAGAGGTGTACAAGGTAATGAGAGACATAGATAGAGTAGATAGCCAGAGACTTTTCCATAGGGCAGAAATGGCTGTCATGAGGGGTTATAATTTTAAGGTGATTGGAGGGAGGTATGGGGGTGATGTCAGAGGTAGGTTCTTTACACAGAGAGTGGTGGGTGTGTGGAATGCACAACCAGCGATGGTAGTAGAATCAGGGACATTAGGGACATTTAAGTGGCTGCTGGAGAAGCACATGGATGGGAGTAAATCGAGGAGTGTGTAGATTATGATGATTTTAGATTAAGAATACAGTGGTGCTGGAAAAGCACAGCAGGTCAGGCAACATCTGAGGAGCAGGAGAATCAACTTTTTCAGGCAAAAGACCTTCATCAGGAATAAGGTTGAGCTTCAGGGAAGGAGGGATAAATGGGAGAGGGGTGAGGCTGGGGAGAAGGTAGCTGAGAGTGTAATAGGTGGCGGAGGCCCAGGACCTGCATATTCTTGGCAGAGTAGGAGGGGGAGTAGAAATGTTTGGCCTCAGGGCGGTGGGGTTGATTGGTGTATATGTCCCAGAGATGTTCTCTGAAGTGCTCTGCAAAAAGGGGTCTGGCCTCCCCAATGTAGAGGAGATTGCATCGGTCTCCTTTACACAGGGGCCTGATGCGGTCTCCTCTACATTGGGGACTGGTGCGGTCTCCTCTACACAGGGGCCTGATGCGGTCTCCTCTACACTGGGGCCTGGTGTGGTGTCCTCTACACTGGGGCCTGATGCGGTCTCCTCTACATTGGGGACTGGTGCGGTGTCCTCTACACGGGGGCCTGATGCGGTCTCCTCTATACTGGGGCCTGATGTGGTCTCCTCTACACGGGGGCCTGATGCGGTCTCCTCTACACGGGGGCCT
>NW_025215279.1:81374-83000 GCF_004010195.1 Chiloscyllium plagiosum
ATGTTAGACTGGGGTCTGGGTATGTTAGACTGGGGTCTGGGTATGTTAGACTGGGGTCTGGGTATGTTAGACTGGGGTCTGGGTATGTTAGACTGGGGTCTGGGTATGTTAGACTGGGGTCTGGGTATGTTAGACTGGGGTCTGGGTATGTTAGACTGGGGTCTGGGTATGTTAGACTGGGGTCTGGGTATGTTAGACTGGGGTCTGGGTATGTTAGACTGGGGTCTGGGTATGTTAGACTGGGGTCTGGGTATGTTAGACTGGGGTCTGGGTATGTTAGACTGGGGTCTGGACATGTTACACTGAGGCTGGGTATGTTAGACTGGGTCTGGACATGTTAGACTGGGTCTGGGTATGTTAGACTGGGGTCTGGACATGTTACACTGAGGCTGGGTATGTTAGACTGGGGTCTGGACATGTTAGACTGGGGTCTGGGTATGTTAGACTGGGGTCTGGGTATGTTAGACTGGGTCTGGACATGTTAGACTGAGGCTGGGCATGTTAGACTGGGGTCTGGGTATGTTAGACTGGGTCTGGACATGTTAGACCGGGGTCTGGACATGTTACACTGAGGCTGGGTATGTTAGACTGGGGTCTGGGTATGTTAGACTGGGGTCTGGGTATGTTAGACTGAGGCTGGGTATGTTACACTGAGGCTGGGTATGTTAGACTGAGGCTGGGCATGTTACACTGAGGCTGGGTATGTTAGACTGAGGCTGGGTATGTTAGACTGGGTCTGGACATGTTAGACTGGGTCTGGGTATGTTAGACTGGGGTCTGGACATGTTACACTGAGGCTGGGTATGTTAGACTGGGTCTGGACATGTTAGACTGGGATCTGGACATGTTAGACCGGGGTCTGGACATGTTAGACTGGGATCTGGACATGTTAGACTGGGATCTGGACATGTTACGCTGAGGCTGGGCATGTTAGACTGACACTGGATTCAGCACTGAGTCGAGTTCCTGTACAGCTGACTGAGGGTGAGACTCGGTGTTTGTATGGACCCAGCCTGATAGGGAGAGGGAAAGGACCTGGACATTTCACCGGAGCAGGACCCTGGGATCGGACTGGGACCCTGGGCAGAAGGTGGCTTGTCCCAGTCAGGGACATAGATTAAAACAAAATTGTAGCCTTTATACCCAAACTGCATTCTACTAAAAGCACTCTGATGGTTTAACCGGAATGATAGAAGCGGAGAGGAAATAAAACAGCACAAAATTAACCCGTGTCCTTGTTCCCTTGAAATACACTCACCATTCCCACTTGGAAATTCTGCTTGCAATCCTGATCCAGGGTGTGTGGATCCCTGCGGGAGCCTGATGCCAGTGTATCCGAAGCCGGCTTTGCTGACTGACGGAGCTGTCAGTACGTCGCTGCTGAATAATTGCTGCCGGTCAGATGGTGGGCTGAACTCCGCCTCACAACCAGATCAGCTGGAGACTGAGAGAGGGCGAGGACAGCACCAGCAACAGGCTGGGCTGCCCTTGGAACACGCCCAGTCTCACATGCTAACTTCTGATTTTACCAAATCACTTACAATCTTAGTGTGAAATGTTACATGTTGTGGAGTAAAGGCTAATTTCCAACAGATTACTAAGAGCCTTTCCAAAAAGATTGTGCAA
>NW_025215280.1:0-13477 GCF_004010195.1 Chiloscyllium plagiosum
ATCACTTGGTGTGGGGTGCTTACTATTAGGGCTGCCCCAAATGTGAGCTTCCTGCTTTCCTCCACCAACAGTGCAGTGGCAGCCACGACCTGCACACATTCAGGCCACCCCCGGGATACTGGATCCAATAGCTTTGAAAGATATGCTACTGGCTATTACATTCCTCCCAATCTCTGAGTTAATACTCCCAAAGCCGCTCCCTTATCTACAGTATCAAAGAGCTGGAAAGGTTAATCGAGAGAAGGTAAGGCAAACATGGGGGGATGGATTAGATGAGTTCTGAATTACTTGTATAGTTATTTTTCCTCTTCTTCCGAACTCAGACACTTTGGTTCCTCCTCTATTAGTTTGAGACATAATTTATTCGTCTTTTGAGCATAAGAATTAATCCATAATCTGCAATATCCCATTAAACCCCCAAAATTACGTAATTCCCGTTTAGTCCTAGGCAGCGGAATCCCGACTATTCCCTCTAAGTATTCCGGGCTGACCTTTCGCTTTCCCTCACTAACTAAATGTCCCAAGTATTGCACTTCTCAATCCACATATTGTATTTTGTTTTTAGATACTCGCAGTCCTTGCTGACCCAGGAAATTCAATATTCTTTTAGTGGCTTCCACTACTCTTTCTCTTCTCTTTCCTGTTACTAATAGGTCGTCTACATATTGCAACAGGGTAGTTCCCTTGGGGCTGCTAAATTTCTCCAAAATTTGTTCTAACATCTGTCTAAATAAATTCGGGGACTGCGTAAACCCCTTGGGGGAGCACGATCCACCAGTATTCCTATTTACGTCCTGTCTCGGGATCTCCCCATTCCCTATTTTCCTCCCCCAAGGGACAACCCCAAAAGGCATCTTTTAAATCTATCACACAAAACCATTTGTGGTCATGAGAGATCTTACTTAATAACGTATATGGGGTTTGGCACCACTGGGTGCCTGACCTGTTCTACTCGATTCAATATTCTCAAATCCTACACCAGTCGATAAGTTCCATCGAATTTTCGCACTGGTAGAATTAGGATCTTATAAGGAGACATACATGGCTCCAACAGTCCATCTCTAGCCCCTGAATTACTGGCTGCAGTCTTCGTTTGCCTTCTATGGAAATGGTATAATGTTACTCATAAACAACGTCCCCTTTCCTTTTTAAACTTATTTATAGGGGACGGATCTGTATTTTTCACGATTGCCTTCTCTTGCCCATATAATAGAGTCTATCTATCTCTCCACAACTTCTGTCAACATTGCCATATGTGCAACCAGTTCTTTTTCTGGAATTCAAATCTCCAGTCCTAAGAGGATAATTAAATCTCTTCCTAGTAAGTTACTTCCTGTATCAGGGATATACAACAGTTCCCCTGTGACTGTATCCTTCGGACCTTCCATCATCATAGGTTCAAATACTGGAACAGTAAATCCTTCCCCTTTTACATCGGAAACAGTAATTGACCATGTTGACATTCCTACTTTCTTTGATTGAAAATTCAGCGATGACCGTGCTGCCCCCCGTATCTACTAGGAAGACTACCTCTTCCCCACAGGGTGCCAACTTCAAGTTGATAAAGTATTCCTGGTGGCTCCCCGGGGGCAGGAACCCCTGACACCCCTATTCTACGTCAAAATTCATAAGAGGAATTGCCCTTTCTTCCCTGTGTAGATCAGGCCACTCCCGCTTAAAATGCTCGAGTTTCTGCAATAACAGCATTCTGCCTGCGGAGACTTCCATCTCTGCCCCTGTCGCCCAAACCATCTGTCAAATGCTCCCCCTTTTCCTCTCCCTCTCCCTCTTCCTCTCTGTCCTACATGATGCCACCCGCTGGTCCAGTTGCTCACTATCGGTTCCATTCTTTCCTTAACTACCTCATCAACTGTAGCTACCACCATTTTCACCTTTTTTTGTCTCTCATCCTCTCTCTTTACAAACACTTTCTGTGCCTCTCTTAACAAATCATCTAATGGTGTTTCACTCCTCCCTTCTATCTTCAGTATCTTCCTCTGTGTTTGGCCATTCCTTTGTCACAAAATATACTTTTAAAAGACCCTGTACCACTGGGTCCTCAGGGTTCATTCCAAAGTATTCCGCATTGAGTCTCTTAATCTTTGCAAGAAAGCTGAGGGTGTCTCATGTTTCTCCTTTTTAACTTCAAAGGCTTTAGTCAAATTCTGCGACTTCGGAACTGCCTCTCTTATTCATTTTAGAATCAGGTCTTTCAATTCCATCATTTCTTCTCAATGCTCCGGGTTTTCATTTTCCCACTGGATGTCTCAGAGCGGAAACTCCGTCTCTCCCTGTCCAGTATTCCAGCCCCAATGGGAAGTTCCCTGTCCCATATTTTAATGGTTGCTCCTGGTATAAGTCCGCTTTCTTCCCCAGTAAATAGTACATTCAAAATAGACATTAACTCAGTCGACGTATAAACATTGGGCCCCAAGAATTGATCAATTTGTTCCGACAGCCCTACCGGATCTTCAACCAGGACCTTCACCTCCTTTTTAAATGTTCTGACCTCCCCACTGGTGAAGGGGGCACTTACAATCCTAATCTCTTTGTCCCCTATTGGTGCCTCCCTAAGGGGATAAGTCTTTATATTCTTCCCCTTTTTTGTTTTTGTTTTACGCCCTTAGACGTTCGTTTAGATACTCCAGAGGCCTCCTCTACATCTACTTTATCTTCCCTTCCTTTTGTTGCAGATTGATGGTTGGGAACAACAACATCCCCCTCCACCGCCTCTTCGTTCTGCTCTTGTGGGTCATCCGTTCCCTGTCCCTGTCTATCTGTCTCTCCTCCTCCCCCATTTTTGCCTAATCTGAATTTATGGTACGGGGGGCAGGAGTGCAAACTGGCAAAAGGATCTCAGGGACTGTGTGGGGCAGAGGGAGAATCCTTTCGATTTACTACCATCATTCCCAAACTGCCTTTCCCTTTTTCCCTTGTACAAGTGTTACTTGTCCAGTCCCTCAACATCCTCCACAACGGACTTTCAGGAGGATTGTTACCAGGGATTTTTTCTTCCTTTACTCCGTCACAGTTCGACTTACTCTGCCGACCCCCCATTTCTCGGGGCCCTCACCAGTCCCTCAGCGATTAAATACCACTTTTCCCGGCCACCAAGTTAATACTTAAAAGTCAGTTTTCTGACGTTGGTCTGTGCACAGAGTTGCCTGGCTCTTTCTTTTCCATATTTTTCATCGACCTTCTTTCACTGTCTGATTCAGATGTCTCTCCTGTGGGATTCGTACCAGTCTCCCAAAGGAGCAGACAAAACCTGGACAAGAAAACGCTCCTCAATTGTGAATGGGAGCATCTTCCCAGTGTCCAGGGCTAGCCACTCCCCCCGGCGATGGAAGAATATCGCAGACGATCCCCCAATTATGAGAAACTAAGCCCACTCACTTCAATAATTTCATGCGAGACAAGATCTGAAGCAATCAGCATGTTTATTATACGCTTGCAAGCGTGGTGCCTGAAATAGACTCGCAGAGTTTAGCATATACATAGGATTCTCGACTCCAAACCCGGTGCCCATTACTATTTTTTCTCTCTTGCCTTATCCGGCCTTGTGCATGACAAAGTTCAGGTTTTACTTGGCCTTTTCACCACATCCTGTCTGTGGTCAACTGTTAGGTATATCCTCCTTCACTGCGATCTATTTACCCAACTTGTGACATTTCCTCCCTCACCCCAACCATATAGAACCTTACGACCTTTTAATGGCGGTTTGTTTTTTGTTTTTGCAGAAATGGGAAACAAAAGCTTATAACTACTGCATGTGCATGCATATCTTGCTTAACCTACATCCTCACTGCACCTTATCTATTTGTCGGTACCATATACCATTGTTTGCAGACACCTTTCATTCTTGTATGCACATTTTAGCTCATGAATACAATTAAATATTTCCTTCATATAGGTTTCATTCTTGTGACTCAGCTCTTGGTTGAAACAATTGTAAGCTTATTTACCTTGCATAAGTAGTTATGATTGCAGAAGTAACACTACTTCACCTGTAATCCACAGTCGGTAGTGTAGTGAACAAAGAAGAACAAAGAATACAGAAAATGTGCAGCCCAGGAACAGGCCCTTTGGACAGCCGAGACTGAGCCGGTCCAAACTAACTATCTAAACATGCGCCCAATTTCTAAGCATCCGTATCCCTCTGCTTCTCAATTACTCATGCATCTGTCCAGACGCACCTGAAATGAATCTATCATGCCTACGTTTACCATATCTGCTGGCAACGCATTCCAGCACCTACCACCCTCTGTGTAAAATACTTTCCATGTCTATCTCCCTTAAACGTTTCACATCTCTCATTGAACGCGTGACCTCTCATTATTGAATCCCTCATCTTGGGAAAAAGCTTGTCTCTATCCACCCTGTCTGTACCCTTCATGATATTGTAGATCTCGTTTTTTCTAATGAAAGCAGAAGTAACCTACTCAACCTCTCTTCAGAGCTTGAATCTTCCATACCAGGCAACACCTGTGTAAAACATCTCCGCATTCTCTCCTAAACGTCCACATAATTTTGGTAATTTGGCGACCATAACTGTACAGAGTATGGTAAACGCAGCCGAAACAATCTCTTGTACAATTTTAGCAGGACTTGCCTGCTCTTATACTCAATGCCCTATCCGGTGAAGGCAAGCATGCCATATACCTTCTTGACCACTCTATCAACCTGTGCAGTCACCTTCAGGTTATAAAGGACCTGAACTCCCAGATCTCTCTTCTCATCAAGTTTAGCCATTCTGTTCCGTTTACTATATACTTGGCTCTGGAATTAGACTTCCCCAAAATCATCACCTCACACTTGCTTGAAGGGAACACCATTTGCCACTTCTCCGCTCAACTCTTCTGTCTTCCCCTTCATTATTTGACAGCCCCCTATGTTTTCTGGCTACTGTACCAATCTTTGTGTCATCTGCAAATGTAGTGGCGAGATCCTGGGCTAGCAACTCTTGGAAATTGGAACATGGCGGTTGCTCATCACATGCAGCAAGGAACCATGTTTGGATGATTGTTCCCAGTGAAGTACCACTGTTTCCTGATGTAGATCAATAATTCAAACTTTTTTATTAGGAGTCATGATTTAGAAGTTTAGTAACGATACATAGTCGTGTAGTTGACTATGATGAATAATGTCAGGCACTGCAGGGATGTATCCATCATGTGGAAAGGAAAAATGGCGAATGGACTTGAATCCAGACCAATGAGTGGTAGTGAATTTGGGGAGTTGTAACAAAAACAGTGAGGATTCTGAGTGGTGCACAGGAACAAAGAGATCTTGGAGTGGGCATTCACAGATCCCTGAATATTGTTAGACAGGAAGATCAGTTGTTCGAGATGTTTTTTTAATATTTTCTATTGTTGACCGCAGACTGTGGATGATATTCGATCTTTAGCAACGGCCAGTTTAGGAAACAACCAAAGGAATGAGCACAAGTCTGGTTTATGCAATAACCTACATTTTTAAAAATTGAAAGATGAAGGATAGAAGGCTGAAGTATAAATCTTTGCCCATCAACCTACTTCACCACTCAATGAATTTACCACTGATTCCTCTCCAGGTCATGCTGGTATGTGCCTTGGAGGGTAATTTGCAAATGGTGAAGGTTCAGTGCATCTTCAACCTTATCCTTATAGTCGGTACAATTTTTGAGCTTTGAAGTTCTGTCAACAAAGCCTGGATGACTTACTCCAGTGAATCTTCGATGTGGTGCCCTCTGATGCAATTGTGCCTTAGCAGTTAAGAGAATAAATATTCAGGTGTTGAACAATATACAGTTAAGTGACTGCATTGTCGTGGAGGGAGCCCAGTTCCTTCAGTGGCATTGAAGCTGCACCCACCGAGACCAATGGAGAGAGTTCTGTTAAATATCTAATCTGTGCGTTGCGGACGATATAGGCTTCACGGAGACAAGAGTTGAGTTAATAATCAAACAAAGCCGACCCACGGACAGGTTTTTGTCGTCAACTTCTTGATATGGTCGGTCAGGTTCCATTTTTCCTAAATACTAGTTCCCAGGATGATTACACGGAGGAATTCAGTTACAATGAAGCCATTGAATGTCAATCGAATATGATTAGATTCTCATTTGTCAGAGTTATCTTCGCTGTATTTGGTCCTTCTGTGGATCAATCCGATTCTAATCGCTTTCTGATTTCAAGTGCCAATTCCCGTCTGCATCTCAAATTTCTACCCGTTTCCTCGCCGAAATTTCACCACCTGCCTTAATAATATGTTAGGACGCTGTAAGGGACAGCACAAACTTACTAATATGTTGCTAACTCTGCATACAGTAGAACTTCGTGGAATGATTGGTTAGGCTGGGATTATTCTCCTTGAAACAAAGGAGGAGGAGGGGAGCTCTATAATCACATAATAACAATTATAAATGTTCAATATTCGTGGGATCTTGACAGGGTAGATCCGGGCAGGTGGCTTGCCCTATGCTCTGAGGCGTGCAACCAGAGGACATAATCTCAGAATTAGATATTGCCGATTTTATTCAGAAATGAGGAGTAATTTCTTTTCTCAGGGGTCAAAGAATCTGTGGCATTTTCCAGTAACCGCTGTTGAGACTGTGTGGTTGGGTATTTTCAAACTGTGCTAGATAGTTAATCAGAAAGATGATGAAACTTTGTCGAGCTAAGTGAGCAGAAAGGAATTTAAGATTATCAGATCAACTATGTTAAAAATCACACAACACTAGGTTATAGTCCAATTGGTTTAATTTGAAGCACACGAGCTTTCGGAGCATCACTCCTTCATCAGGAAATCGTCAGGTGACTATCAGGTGTTGTGTAATTTTTAACTTTGAACAGCCCAGTCCAACACCGGCTTCTCCAAAACAGATCAACCTTGAGTTCGTTGAATGGTTGAGCAGACTCCTTGGGCTGAATAGCATGCTTCCACTTGGTTTAACATTTCGTCTAACGCCTTATTTTATTCATGAGTTCAGAATTATGAGGGGATGTGATGAAGTGACAGAAAAGGTTTATTAAACAAATCAGACAGATCAGGAACAAGGCTCATAAACTCAGGAAGAAGAAATTTGTTATTTTTTTCTCTTTCTTTCAATGTAAATTCATAGAAAGACAAGATGGAATGCAGGGCGGACAAAAACTGCGTTCCTTCCCATTACACCAATTTAATCTACAATTGAATAGAATGACTGCTCTCACTCTTCATTTCGACTTTAATGTGGTGTCGATTATTTGTGAATCTCCTGTGCAGTGAAGGACAAGAACAAGATTCTCGATCCAGTGTATACCAGAGGTGTGAGGTGCAAAGAAAAACTGCCAGAGCGGTGTGTAAAGTTAACAACTAGAGTGTGAGTCGAACCCGTGAATGTGGAGCACAGCGGTATAATAACCCACCATCATCATCTCTCATTTTATAGAGGGGTGACATGTGACCTCATCAGGTTACATGTGGTGAACGTCATGGATGAGAACGTTCCAGAGCGGAATCGAATCCACACCATTGTGTTTCTGCCTTCACTTGAATTATAATAAGAGGAAATTCCAATAAATAGCAATGCTGGTCAGAATGAATAGCTGTCAGTGATACATTCTGAGTCATAACTGAGTCAGAATGAAACAGGACAAAATTTACCGTCATATTTACACCTACATTTGACACATAATTCCTTCAGTCACTTTTTCTCTCACGTGAAGAAGCCATGGTGAGGGAAATAAAGGCGATGTTGTCGCTGAATGGCCGAACCTGAATTGGATTAAATCGCAAGAAATGCTGATTTGTTCGTTTCATTTTAATTTTTCTGAAACCTCACAATGTTCATTGTAAAAATCAGAAGTGAATTAGATATATCTCATTGGAACGATTAATGTTGTATTCAAATTTGCTCTGACTTTATTTCAGCTTAAGGAAAATACTGCTTAGAAAGCAGAGGGTTAAAGTGCAAAATAAAACCCACCAGTTTCTTTGCTCGTTGTTTTGGCAGATTTCACTGAGTATTAAATGGACCAAACATCATGGTGCTTGTTCTCACATTCTTAACGCATGTGATGAAAGCAGGAAGTCGATCTCCAAGCAACTGGTCACTTCCTATTCATTATGTAATATATTCTTCTTCACAATAAATAAAAACTCACTCAGTTCCATTTACAATGCTTTTGGTGGAATATTATGCCAAATCTTTCAAAATGCAGAGTTTTTCAAACCGAATCTTATTCAGCTGCACACGTTCACGAAATGTCTTTACATTTAAAGTCAACCAACTTAGACATTGTTTCCCCGCAACTTCCGACCGACTAAACACCACCTCTGCACCTTTACCTAGGCACACGCTGTCTCTCTCCTTGTGAAATTTATTCCTTGTATGTCACCAAATGTCCAAATATTTTGAAAAACAGATTCTCGGAGTGACCGCGATTCTGTTCTCATCATTGCTTTGTCATTCAAAGGGTTTATCAAAGGTATTGAATGCCTGACTTCGAGATGTTGACTTACTTGAAAGTGGGAATTTTCCACCTATTTACTCTGTCCAAACATTTCATAACCTGAAAGCCCCCACTAAGTCTTCCTTGGTTCAGGGATAACTGTTCTCAATTTTCAAAGAAGACAAGTGAATACCCCCATCAGCATCTTCTCTAATGGCTTTACACCTCAGTAAACACCGTCATTAACAATTCATAGAATCACTAAATTCTGCAGTGCAGAAAGAGCATTTCAGTCAATTTAGCCGGTGTTGATTCTCTGAAGAGCATCTCACCAATACCAATCTCCCCTCCCTATTTCCTTATATTTCACCTGAAGAAGGGGAATCCCTCCCCCTTATGATTTCAAATAAACCTGTTGGAGTATAACCTGACGTCCTGTGACTGCTGACCTTATCCCCGCGTTACCCATGGCTAATTCACCTAACTTACTTAATTCACTCCCTGGACACGAGAGGGCAATTTAACTTTGCCAATCAACCTAACCCTCCCTCTGAACAGCAGTGCGAATTACTGAGACAATTTTCCATCATACTGAGCAAATGCTGTTTCTTTTTTTATGGTTTTATACCCTGGTAACAGTCTCATCAAAACAAATGAACCCAAATTCACTGTATCGAAATGCTACTCTGTCCTTTACAATTTAATTGGTGCTGCAGGAAATGTCTATGCACTCAAACTTGAATGCGTTTATGTTGTTTCTTCCTCAGCTTCCTGCTTCTAGTAAATGCTTCAATCCGGAACAAGTCTGTCAAATGCTTTTCATTCCAACACAGTCACAAGGTGAAGTTTGCAGAAGTCACTTGTTTGGCCGTTCACTGACACTCTGCCTCCCTGAGAGTTGCAGTCCTTCCCCAACTTTATTCAGGCAGCACTGTCCTTCGTGTGATATGCCTAGCTTTTTCGCACATCTTCTCAAACGTTTCTGTCTTTCTCCTTAAGTCTCTGGCCCCTGCTGATCGGTCCCTCCATCAATGGGAAACTCGTTTATTCAACCCTGTCCGTGCCCTAACTCAATTATGTCTTGTATACATCTCCTTTGCACTGCGACAAACATTCCACTCTGTCCTGTCTTTCTTCACAACTGAAACTCTTCAACCCAAACTGTATCCCGGTAAATATCTCCTGCAATTTTCTCAGTGTGATCACAGCCCTGCGATAATGTGACTTGCAAAACTGCACACAATGTTCTTGCTTGAGCCTAATGAGCATTTGTTGTAATATTTCTGGATTAGTATGAGGGCGATTCTGGCTAAGCAGAATTTATTACCCATTCCGAATTGCCCAGAGGGCAGTTGAGACTCAACAATATTGCTATGAGTCTGAAATCACATGCAGCCCAGGCCATGTAAGGATGGCAAATTCCATCCCGAAATGACATCAGTGAAACAGATTTTTTTTTCAACAATTGTCAATGGATCTATAGTAGTCATTAGATTCTTCCTTGCAGATAATTTTTTAATCCAAATTTGACAATTATGGCATGGTGGGATTCAAGCCCGAATACCCAGACTATTACCTCGGTCTCTGGATTATCAGTCCCATGAAAGTATCACAAGACCAACACAGAAAGCCATGAAAGCTGATCTTTAACAATAAAATATCTTTTCACCAAAACTGCCCTGGGTATTTTCCATGAGCCTGACGCTCCAGTTGTATCTGGCCTATGTCAGTAAAAACTGCTACATGGGGATTGATTTCACAACCGCGGTATCCAAATGGATCGATTTGTTTGCAGGTCCCGATGGTGGTATTGGGGCACGTTCACCCAACAACAGTCACCGCAGCACAGACAGAACAGTATGAACGTAAAAGAGAGTGATAGATTGTGCATTGCCTCAGAGAAATGGGAGGAGGGACGGAAAGGAGGTTTAATGATCGTGGGAAGGAGAGGAATCTCCAACAACGGGAGTGTTTGAATCCTGATATATGAAACGCAGAGATGTGAGAGAGCGGAATTTAAAGGTAAAACAATTAATTTCTTAGCATGTGTCACAAAAAGGACAACGGAGAGAAACCTTAGAGCCGTGATTTGGTTTCAAATCGAGGTTGCTGTGGTCACAATGCAAAATACCGACAACCACGATCACAGTAACCACAGAACAGGATGCCTGAAAGCAGCAATAAGTATACTAGCAGAGAAAATGTTCGGAAGAACAGCAAATGTACAATATCAGTACCCAGCGAACAGTGACAGACATGTAGGAACTCGGAATGAGCTGAATCTTTCAGTGCGATGTCCTCAGAGGTTGTGGAGATCCCTTGAATGAGAATGTTGAAAACTGAGATTGATCGATTTCGACAAAACATCAAAGACTCGGGGGACAGTACAGGATGTTGCTGAAATGTTTGCTTCAATAGCATTTTAGCTTAACATCGGCACAGCCGCCCAGATCCAACCGGAAATGGGGATGGGAATGAGTGTGCAGAGTTACTCACTGGCTCCAGTGATGCAATAGGTGAGCGGCTTGTCCTTCTGAGATGGTACAGAGGCGCAAGAAATTCCTCGGTTGAGTGTGCTCCTGCTCAAGGGAATGGTTGTCCCCGTTTATACTATCATAGCGATTTCCGGTGCATCTTTCTAAGACAGCTGAGTGGTACAAGTGGAGCGTGTTGAGCCCTTAACTTTGCAGTTCTGGGTTTAAAAGATGACTTTGCTATTTGGATCTGTGTTTCCAACACTGGCGGTGGCAGCTGCATTTGCTCGCATCTGCTCAGTATCAATTTCTTCCACAAAGTGAAGACTTCAACCTGGAGAAGGTGGTGTTGGGGTGATAGTTTAAAATAGTCATCCTTGACGACTGGGACACGGAAAAGGTGATGTTTACGTTCGACGAATAAAACCTGAAATGCAAGCCTGACCTCAGGAACAGAGATAATGACTTTAATTTCCTGCAATCTCAATCATTCATGTCCCTTATGCAGCGGATTCAACCATCTTCACCCAGTCCGGCCTACGAGAGACTCCAGGACCAGAAAAAAACATGAGCTGACCGTTAATTCAGGAATCCCCATCATGTGGGGAAGCAGGCTTGTCGGCCCTTCCAGTCCACACGATACATCGGATGCGCATCCCACCAGACCCCAGGGTATTCCATGTCCCATAAGCCTGCATTTCCCATTGTTGATCCCTGTAACAGGCACACCTTTGGTCAGAGGGAGAAATAAAAACGCAAACACACAGAGAATGTGCAGACTGCCCACAGACAGAGGCCCGAGGCTGGGATCGAACCCAGCTTTGTGGTGTAGCCAGACAGCAACGAAGAAGGGGCGAAGAATAAATGTTGTCCTGACCAGTGATACACACACCCTGTGGGTGAATGAGAAAGAATGAAAAAGAATGAAAACACATTAACAGCATGGAAAACGGGATTTGTACCTGTGTGGACACAACTTGAAAGGATCGTTCACCCTGTGTAGAAAAAAAGACGCCGATACCACAGAGAAAGCAGGGCAATGTGGGAATTGCTGGAAGAGATTCAATTAACCACAGAAATGGAAATAATTTCATCAGTAACACTGGGGACAAGCCGTTCACCAGTCCCGTGTGTGGGAAGGGATGACTGACGAAATAACCTGCGAGACTCCAGCAGGAATATATATCCCATCAGGTGTTCGATTATGCTGTCAATGCTGCTGTTAATCCCAACCAACTATTTGTTCCATAGCGTCAATCGGAGAGTCATACAGCATGAAGGCATACAGGCCCGTCAGTGCAACCAATCCATGCTGAACATACTTCCAAACTAATCTACTCCCATATGCCTCCTCCTGTACCCGTTGAGTGGTTATAATGTCCTTGTGGTTTTAGTACTGTGTTGTTAATCCAAAAAAACAGGTAATATTTTCGGGACAAAGAGTTCAGGTCCTGGCATGACAGATGGTGGAGTTTGAATTCAATAAACACCTGGAATTGAAAAATCTCGTGATTACCTGAATCAGTTGTGTGGAAAATCCCATCTGATTCACTCATGCCAGTTCGGGAAGCAAACTGTCATATTCTTCTGCTCTGTCCCACAGGAGACTCCAGATGGATAATACCGCGGTTAACTCTTAAATGTCCTCTGGGAAATAACTGATTTACTAGGCACGAATAAATTTATTTTAAAAATCCCAATTTCCCATTCATATTTGGAATCAATTGTCCATTAAATGTTGCAAACATACCCTCATCCATCACTTCCTCAGCAAGTTAATTGCACACGTAAAACACATTCAATAAAAAAAGCCTCACATGACTTTTTAATAAAAACCCTGTCTTTTCATCTTAAACATATGCCCTCTCACCTTGAAAACCCCATCCTCGGAAAAGGCAGCTATCGTTAACTCTAACTTGCCTCTCAATAATTCATAAACTTCATATCGCAGGTTGTTGTGGTTCTGTTCGCCGAGCTGGAAATATTTGTTGCAAACGTTTCGTCCCCTGTCTAGGTGACATCCTCTGTGCTTAGGAGCCTCCTGTGAAACGCTTCTGTGGTGTTGCCTCCGGCATTTATAGTGGTCTGTCCCTGCCGCTTTCGGTTGTCAGTTTCAACTGTCCGCTGTAGTGGCCTGTATATTGGGTCCAGGTCGATGTGTTTGTTGATGGAGTTTGTGGATGAGTGCCATACTTCTAGGAATTCCCTGGCTGTTCTCTGTTTGGCTTGCCCTATAATGGTAGTGTTGTCCCAGTCGAATTCATGTTGCTTGTCGTCTAAGTGTGTGTAGCTAGTAAGGATAGCTGGTCGTGTCGTTTCGTGGCTCGTTGATGTTCATGGATGCGGATCGTTAGCTGTCTTCCTGTTTGTCCTATATAGTTTTTTGTGCAGTCCTTACATGGGATTTTGTACATTACATTTGTTTTGCTCATGCTGGGTATCGGGTCCTTCGTTCTGGTGAGTTGTTGTCTGAGTGTGGCTGTTGGTTTGTGTGCTGTTATAAGTCCTAGTGGTCGCAGTAGTCTGGCTGTCAGTTCTGAAATGCTCCTGATGTATGGACAGCCAGACTACTGCGACCACTAGGACTTATAA
>NW_025215280.1:14027-17311 GCF_004010195.1 Chiloscyllium plagiosum
TAGCTTCTGTGTTCTCCAACACTACGCAAAGCCCTACTCTTGTTGTTGTACCAAAATGTAATACCTTCCACTTATCCAGATTAAACTCCATGTTACATTTTTCAGTTCAACGACTCATTGGATTAAGTTCCTTTTGAAACTTCGATAATCTTCCTCACTGTCTCCAATTCTGGCGTCGCCTGCAAACCTACGAATCATACCTGCAGTGAGTTCCACTGTTTTTCTCATATAGATCAATGATTCATATTTACTTGTAGTGGCCGTGATTTAGCAGTGTGCAAATCATACAACAGTAATTAACAATGAAGAAGAAAGCCGCAGACTGCAGGGAGATATTAAACAATTGGAAATGAAAATGGTGAATTCAATTCTTTCCAGACAAGTTGGTGATAGTGAAGTAAAATCAAACTTCAAACCAGCCGCCCTCGCTCCAGTTGTGGCACTCAGCTGTCACAGCATGCTGCACTGTAGATTGCGATAAACGGGAAAAAAATTCCCTTCTGCCCCGCCTTTGACCGGGAGCTCTCCCAACCTCGGAATTGCTTGCGTCTCGAAACCGTCATAGAAATGCCGTGCATTCACCGGTTGTGTCACTGGAGCCTGAGAGTATCTGTGCGACCTCATTCCTATTCTGACTTCCAGTTGGATCTTCGCGACTGCGCCACGCAATTCCTCTGTTTCTGGGGTTGGGAATTGGGACTATGTGGCAGCAGTGGTTACTGCGTTGTGTGGGGAAACTGGTGAAGTAGCCGATGTTAAACTGTATTACTATTGAACCAGAGATTTTAACAACACCTGCACTGTCCCCGGAGTTTTTGATGCTTTCGAGGAATCTATTTATCTCAGCCTACAGCATAGAAATAATAGAATCACCACAGCCACTGGGGGAACCGATATTAAACGCTCAGCCCATTCTGAGTTCCCACATTTCTGCCACTGTTCGCTCATCACTGATATTGTGCATTTGGTGCGCTGCCTAACATTTCCTATGAAACTGTACTTATTGCAAGCGACACGCGTGCACGTCTGTGGGACGCCGTGATCGTATAGTGGTTGGTACTCTGCGTTGTGGCCGCAGCCACCTCGGTTCGAATCCGAGTCACGGCAGTAATCGCTCTACCTGTCTCAGTTTTTGTGAAACACAAAGGAATCAGTTGTTTGAACATGGTAATTTTCTCCAAGGTGATGATCTTTTCCCTTCAAATTCTGCTTGCTCACATCCCTGTGTTTCATATGTCAGAATTCAAATCCACCCGTTCTCAGAAATTTCTCTCCATCCTTCGATCACTAACTGAACGTTCCGTCCCACACCCTCATTTCATTAATTTAGCGATGCCGGTGTTGGACTATGGTGTACAAAGTTAAAAATCACACAACACTGCCTTGTATGTTAAGTATGTTAAGTATGGAAGTATGTTAAATGCCTTTGTACCATCTTGTCTGTAGGTGATGCAAACTACAAGGAATTATGCACCTGCACCCCGAGCTTCTGTGTTCTCCAACACTACGCAAAGCCCTACTCTTGTTGTTGTACCAAAATGCAATACCTTCCATTTATCCAGATTGAACTCCATGTTACATTTTTCAGTCCAACGACTCATTGGATGAAGATCCTTTTGAAACTTAGATAATCTTCCCCACTATCTACAATTCTGGCGTCGCCTGCAAACCGACAAAGCATGCCTGCAGTGAGTTCCACTGTTTTCTCATATAGATCAATGATTCATATTTACTTGTAGTGGCCGTGATCCAGCAGTGTGTAGATCATACAACAGTTAGTCATGCAATTAACCATGAGGAAGAAAGCCGCAGACTGCAGGGAGATATTAAACAATTGGAAATGAAAATGGTGACGCCTCTAAACTGTCATAGAAATGCTGTGCATTCACCAGTTCTGTCACTGGAGTCGTCGAGTATCTGTGCGACCTCATTCCCATCCCGACTTCCAGGTGGATCTTCGCGACTGCGCAACTCAGTTCCTCTGATGCTGGGGCGGGGAATTGGGACTATGTGGCAGCAGTGGTTGCTGCCTTGTGTGGGGAAACTGGTGAAGTAGCCGATGTTAATCTGCATTACTATTGAAGCAAACATTTCAGCCACACCTGCACTGTCCCCGGAGTTTTTGATGTTTTGGAGAAATCTATTTATCTCAGCCTTCAGCATATTAATGATGGAAACACCACAACCTCTGGGGGAACCGATATTAAAAGGTCAGCCCATTCTGTGTTCCCACAGATCTGCCACTGTTCACGAAGCACTGATATTGTGCATTTGCTACGCCACCTAACATTTCCTATAATACTGTACTTATTGCACGCAGTCAGTGTGCGCGTCTGTGGGACGCCGTGGTCGTATAGTGGTTAGTACTCTGCGTTGTGGCCGCAGCAACTTCGGTTCGAATCCGAGTCACGGCAGTAATCGCTCTATTTGCCCCAGTTTTTGTGAAACACAAAGAAATCAGTTGTTTAACATGGTAATTTTCTCCAAGGTAATAATCTTTTCCCTTCATATTCTGCTTGCTCACATCTCTGTGTTTTATATGTCAGAATTCAAATCCACCCGTTCTCAGAGACTTCTCTCCATTCTTCGATCGCTAACCGAACTTTCCATCCCACATCCCCATTTCATTAATTTAGAGATGCCGGTGTTGCACTATGGTGTATAAAGTTAAAAATCACACAACACCAGTTTACAGTCGAACAGGTTTAACTGAGCACTAGGTTTCGGAGCGCTGCTCTTTCATCACGTGGTTGTGGAGTCATTTCCTATTTCATTAAGGCACTGCAGAATCTAACACTGACTCAGACATTGATACTGTTCACTCTGTGCTGCTGTGGTCAATGTGGCTGGGTGAACGTGCCCCAACCCCACCATCGGGACCTGCAGACCTGTTGATCCATTTGATTACCGCTGTTGTGAGACCAATCCTCATGTAGCAGCTTTTACTGATATGGACTTGCGATTATTGGGGGTCAAGCTCAGGAAAATGACACATTACGATATCGAGGAAAAGCGAAGTCATTGAGAAAGATTTGTTACACGGGTTTTCTGCAATGGCTGAGCTATATTACCACTGGACTGTTAACTCAGACACCATGCAAATGGAGTAGGGAAACGGGTTTGACTCCACGACAGGTGTTTGAATTGAGATTCAATAAATATCTGGAATTACGAATCGAATAACACCTATAAATCCATGGTCAATTGTTGAAAAAACAAAACCATCGGGTTTACTGACGTCCTTTGAGGAAGAAAAATGCTATTCTTACCTGTTCGGGCCTCCA
>NW_025215280.1:17492-20376 GCF_004010195.1 Chiloscyllium plagiosum
AAAAAAAAATGAGATGTTAATTTGCGATGCCAAAACATATAAGACTATGGGATAAACAATGGAAAACTTGATTCAGGTCGTTAAGCAGTTGCGTTGGACAAGTGCAGCAAAAACAGGCTGAAGGGCCTCCTTCGATGTTGTCCTCCATAGTATCGTGGTTAGTGCCCCTAATGCTTGGCCTTCCATTCTCGATTGGATATGTCACAGGAAAGACAGTGCTGTCTAAATCAACTGGGGAAGGACTGCAGCTCCTGGGGGGAGAGAGAGTGTCAGTGAAAGTGCAAACACGTAACTTCAGCAAACTGCACATTGTGTTTGTGTTGCAATGAACACCACTATATAGAATTGTTCCTGACTAATGTGTTTATTTACAGCGGGACTCTGAGGCAGAAAACAGAGTAAACCCATTCAGATCTGAGTGCAGAAACGTTTCCAGCAGAACGAATGAGTTGTACAGCGCAGAACTGCGTTTGAGGGCATTGAAGTCCGGTTGATGGGTGCAGCTTGCTTTCACTCGGCTGAGTAACCAGTGTGTAAATGATACAGATAGTGTTCAATGTGATTGTACATTTGCTCAGTGGTTCGAACTGCTGTTAATTCTGTAGCTTAGGTAGATTGGCCATGTTAAATTGTGCTGATGTTTCCAGAGAGTGAATTCAGCAAGTTAAGTGAGTGAGCCATGGGTAACACAGCGATAAGGTCATTAGTCACAGATGTCAGGTTTTATTCCAGCAGGTTTATTTGAAATCACAAGCCAGGGGCCTTCCGGGATAGAGACGGGAGCTAGATCTGGTTGAGATGTTGTTCAGAGTGTCCCTACAGACTCGATTGGCTGAACTGTACTTTCTGCCTTGTAGGGAATCTGTGATTCTATCAGAGAGGACACTGCCAGCATTTACTGGGGTGCTAAGACATTAGAGACGATGCTGACGGCATTTATTGGGGATGGAATTTTATTTATTTGTGTTGAAAAATTTGACACTGAACCAAGGAAAACCGAATGGAAGTTTTCCTGAGTATTTTAGGTTTGGAGAGAGTAAATAGGTGGTAAATTCACTCTTTAAAGTTCGTATATTTCTGAACGACCGGCTTTCAAAACCATCGATGTAGAACAAAGAAATGATGGGAGCAGAATTTCTGTCACTCAGAGAATCCGTTTCCAAAATATTTGGAAAGGCACATTTAGAGACGCACAAGTAGTGAGTTTCACCAGGAGAGGATCACCCTGTGGCCAGGTAAAAGTGTAAAAGTGGGGTCTGGGGGGTAAAGGTGCGAGGAAACAATGTCTAATTTGGACGACTTCAGATGCAAAGAAATATCGGAAACGTATGCAACTGAGTAAGATTCAGCAAAAAAAACCCTCAGAGTTTTGAAAGATTTCTATTAATATTCCACATGAAGCATTATAAATGGAACTGACCAGATTGTGTATATTGTCAAGGAAAGATATTCCCTAATGTACAGGAAGTGACCCGTCTCTTGGAGATCGATTTCTTGCTTTCATCCCATGGCTTAAAGGTGGGAGGACAGTCGCCATGATGTTGGGTTCACTTGACAACCACTGAAATCTGCTAAAGTAACTGAACATCAAAACTGGCATCTTGCTTTGTAGTTTAACCTCTGTTTCTCTCATCAGTATTTTCTTTAAGCTGAAATAAATTAGGAGCAAAATTGAATGCAACACTTAACGTTCCAATCACATAAATTAAATTCACTTCCGATCATTGCAACGAACAGAGTGAAGTTGCAGCAAAATTAATAAAATTAAACAAACAAAACTGCATTTCCGGGAATTTTACCCAGTTCAGATTCAGCCATGTGAGAAAGACCATCGAGCTAAAACATCACCTTCACTTCTCTCTCCATATATAAGTCTTCACGTGAGAGAGAAACTGTCTGAAGAAATTATGCGTCAAGACTAAATGTGCGTGTGAATGTGACGGGAATTTCATGTTAGCTGGTTCATTCTGAGACAGTTTCGACTCTGAATGAATCAATGACAGGTATTCCTTCCAAGGACAAGGTCAACTCCTTCGATTTTGCTGGTAATATTATTCCACTGAAAGCAGAAAAATAAAGGTTCGATTCGATTCAGTTCAGGGAATGTCTTATCCCCTAGGTGAACCACATGTAATCTTGATGTGGTCACATGTGAGACCCTTTGCCATGGGTTGTCGCGGCCCGGACGTTAAGGCTCTGTCACTGTGCACGTGTGGATTTGAATCCTACTCTGACTGTTGTTTCTATCAAACGCAGCTGTGGTTTCCCTTTGTGCCTCGCATCTTTAGTATACACTGGATGGAGATTCTTGCCCATGCCCTTCGTTGCACCAGAGATTAGTGATAAATCGATATCATATCAAAGTAGAAATACATCAATTTGTTTTTGTTGTAAATTAAATTGGGATAATGAAAAGGAGTGCAACGTTACTTTCCTACTTTCATTCCATCTTGACGTTCTATGAATTTATATCGAATGAAAGCAAAACAAATACTGAGAGATCGGGTGCAATAGTTTATCCAGTGGGATTGTCAATTTTAATGCAACACTCCACACAAAAATCTGATCAGTATTTCAAACAGTCAATTGGAATTGGAACTGCAGAAATCTTCTCCTATGAAACGAACCTTTCATTCTTTCACAAACTACTGTTGTGTGAATCATACCGCAATCTATCATCCAGCATGAACACCAAATTGCCAACAACGTTTGATCCAACCTTCTGCACATATCCGTCTGTGGTCTGACCAGTGCCATTTGTTGTCTCCAGGCCACAGCACATTCCTTGTTCATCAGTTTATGAGCCGAGTTCCTGATCTGTCTGATCAGTTTGATAAACTTTACTATCACATCATCCCATCCCCTCAGAATTCTAAACTTATCA
>NW_025215280.1:20420-42474 GCF_004010195.1 Chiloscyllium plagiosum
AGCCTCAACAACAGTTTTAGTAAAGTGTTCCACCGATTCACTGGTCCCTGAGCAAAGAAATGACTCCTCATTTCTGAATTAAATAGGTAATATCTAATTCTGAGTTCATGTACTCTGGTGCTTTCCTCATACCAGAGGGTAAACCACATGCCCGTACCTACCCTGTCAAGATCCTATGAATAATGAAGGTTTATAAATGTTTTTATATGATTATACAGTTCCCCTCCGCATCTTTTGTTCTAACGGGAAGTTTAGAACTGGCGGAAGATGAGGGAGTGGGGATGAGGAAACTGATGAAGTCCACATTGATTTCATGGGGTTGAATGGTCCCGAGAAAGACGATGAGGTGTTCTTCCTCCAGGCATCGGATGGTGAGGGAGTGGTAATTAAGGTGGCTCAGAGCCTACATGTCCGTGGGAGAGGGAGTCGAAATGTTTGGCCATGCGTCAGTGGAGTTGAAGCTTGCAGTTGTCCTGAGATGTTCTCTGAAGTGCTCTGTCATCCCCAATTTAGAGGCGACCGCATCTGGAGCAACAGATACAACAAATAACACGTGTGGGAGTGCGGGTGAACCTTTGATGGATGTGGAAGGCTCCATTGGAGCCTTGGGTAGAGGTGAGGGGGAGATGTTCATGCAGGATTTACAATTCCTGTGGTGGCAGAGGAAGGTGCAGGGAGCGAATGGTGGGTCATTTGAGGGCGTGGACATGACTAAGTAGTCGCGGAGGGAAAGGTGTTTGTGGAAATCGGATAGGCTTGGGGAAGGAAATATATCCCTGGTGCTGGGGTCAATTTAGAGGTGGTTAAAATGTCGGCAGATGATGTGATTTATGCAGAGGTTGGTGCAATGAAAGGTGTGGACTTTGCTCTGTCCTTGTTCCGTCCATGTTGTGTTTGGAGATGTGGGGTTCATGGATGGAGTGCGGGATATGGATGACATACATTACAGAGCATCTTCAAACACATGGGAGGGGAATTTCCGATCTTAAATGAAGGAGGCCTTCTGGTGTGTTCTGTGGTGGAACTGGTCCTCTGGGAGCAGATGCAGTGGAGGCAGAGGAGGTAGGAACACAGGAAAGCATTTGTGCAGGAGGTAGGGTGGGAGGAGATGGAATTCACATATCTGTGGTTGTCAGTGGGTTTGTTAAAAATATCAGTAACACAGACCTCCAGGGATATTTTTTTCCCTCCCACCCCTATCCACTTTCCGCAAAGACCGGTCTCTCCACGACTACCTCCTCAAGTCCCCGCCCTCCAATGATCCACCCTCCCCTCCTGGCACCTTCTCTGCCACCACAGGAATTGAAAAACCTGTGCCCATACACACTCCACCTCTGCCCGTTGCCCGAAAGCAGCCTTTCACATCCATCAAAGTTTCACCTGCACTTCCACACACGTCATGTATTGCATCCATTGTTCCCGATGCAGTCTCCTCTACAGTGGGGCAACCGGCCATCTTCTCACAGAGCGCTTCACAGGCCATCTCCAGGAGACTGGCAACAATCAATCCCAAAGCCCCGTGACCGAACACTTCAACTCCTCCCCGCCACTTTCCCGAGGACATGCACGTTTTCAGACTCCTCCACAGCCACTTCCTCACCACCCAACGCCTGGAGGAAGAACGTCTCATCTTCTGCCTCATGACACTTCAACCCCATGGCATCAATGTGGATTTCACCAGTTTCCTTATTCCCCCACCCCGCCACCCGCCTGCCCAAAACGTCTTTTGTTTCTGCTACATGTGTGCTGCCTGACCTGCTGTGCTTCTTCAGCACAACTCTAATCTTGACTTGATCTCCAGCATCGACAGTACGCACGTCCATCCAACTGATTCCCCTGTCCATTGATCTTCAGCGATCATGAATGTCCACGCCAAGATCTCTTTGTCTGTCTGCACCACACAGAATACTCACTGCTTTATTTCTTCTCCCTAATTTCGTTACCACTCCTTGGTCTGGATTAAATTCCATTCGCCATTTTCCTTTCCACCAGATTGATACTTCCTTGCAATCTCTGACATTCGTCGTCATAGTCAACTGCACGACCAATTGTTGCATCATCAGCAAACTTCTGAATTTTGGGTCTACATCACGGATCTACATCAGAAAACAATGGAACTCCACTTGAAACACACATTCAAACAGGGTTCATTGCTGGTTGGGATGAACAGCTGCAATAACAGCAGTTTCGATCTCCTGCTGTCATTTGTAAACTCACTGTTGACTCTGTCAATTGCTCTCCTGAGGGATCAGTTCTCACATTTGGAAGTTGTGAACGACCTGTGCGCATTGTGACTGAGCAAGTGAGTTTACACCTAAGCAGGTAATTGAATCCCTTCCTGCAGTCACCCCATGGCCCTAACTTCTTGGCGCCGTGGATATCCTTGTGTCTATTTATTTTGATAATCAGTTGAATTCGAGTTCACACAGACACGATTCCCATTTTCCCTGTTGTCCATGTATTTTTATTCTTCCTTATTCTCCCACGGAATGTTGTTATCCTTGGTCTGAAGAGCATTTGTTGTTCATTCTTAATTCACCTTGAACTGAGTCAGAGGGCATTCATGGGTGGACTACATTTTTGTGGGTCTGGTGTCACATGTTGACAGGACTCGTTATGGTCGGCAGATTTCCCTTTCGAAGGAACATGAATAAATAAGTTTTCAGCAATACAAAGTTATTGTCTCTGTTGCTGAGATTGGGTGTATTTTCCAGATTTTACTCATCGAATTTAAGTAACAGCTGCTGCCGCATTCCAGTCTCCAAATATTACTAGCCCAATACATCGACGCTGCACTAACAACTCCCTGCTGCATTTCTCCATTCAAAGAATGACATTGTCAAATCAGGTTATTCCAAATGGATAGAGAAGAGGACGTGTTTCTGTGTTGGAATGGAAGCAATGTAAGCTGGATTAGAATGTTTACTGGAGCAAGAGAATGGTGTGGAGACGATGTGAGCAAAAGCAGTTCTTCCTGTAAAAGTAACAAAATACGCTTTGTTGAGGAAAATCTCTTAGAATGCTTTCAATACATCGACCTCTCTCTTAAGGCTGCAGCACGCTTTCTCTGAGCCAACCCTCCGTGCGGGTTAATGCTGCTGCTGAATTTTAACAACATAATAAATTGAGACTAATATGCCCTTCCACCTCGCCTTTGACCAGAAGCACTCCCAGCCTCAGCATTTCACGCGCTTGGATAAATAGACAAAGTCTTTTACCTGTTTCGGGGAGTCCAGAACGAGAAGGCATAGATTTAGGTTGAGAATGGAAACATATAAAAGAAACCTAAAAGTTTTTTTTTCACACAGAGGGTGATGCGTGTATGGAATGAGCGGCAAGAGGAAGTGGTGGAGGCTGGTACAATTGCAACATTTCAAAGGCATTTCGATGGGTATGTGAATAAGAAGGGTTTGGAGAGATATCGGCCGGGTGCTGGCCGGTGGGACAAGATTGGGTTGGGATATCTGATCAGCATGGACGGGTTGGACCAAAGAGTCTGTTTCAATGCTGTACATCTCTGTATCTCTATGACTCTATGACTGTACCTTTACCAGTCATAGAATAGCTTCACGTGCTCATTTTCACCCCCACTTCCGGTTTGGTATTCGTGGCTCCTCCACGAGGTTTGTCTGATACCGGTTCTCAGATCTGGGGTTATGTGACTGACTACAGCAATGGGTACCTCCTTGTGTGGGGAAGTTGGTGAAAAAACTGTTATTAACACACTGTTATTTAAACATACATTACACTAATATCCCGCACTACCCCCTGAACCTTGTTGTTTCTAGAAATCTATCAAACTCAGTCTTCAACATGCTGTCCTCGATGGAACCACCACAGCGTCTGGGGATATCGAATTTAAAGATTCAGCTAATTCTGAATTCCCACATATCTGCTATCGCTCGCCTAATATTCCTGTTGTGCATCTGCTACTCTTCCTAACATACCCTCTGTCACTGTGATTTTCACTGTTTTAAAAGCGTGTCTCCTCATGACTCAGTGATTGTTTAATTGTGAAAAGATTCTGCATTGTGGCCGCAGTAAGCTCGTTACAATCCGAGTCACTGCATTTTCCTCCTTGTGATTCATGCTGAAGAAACACGGAAAGGAATTAGTTGATTTTACATGAAAGCATTCTCAGAGATTACGATTTCCCCCCATCAAACCCACTCTCTCACACACATCTCTGCGATTCATATTTAAGGATTCAGACTCACCCATTCTTAGAGAATTCCCTCCCTCCCGCAATCACTTACCACCTTTAAGTTCCCCCTCCCATTTCCCTTACAATCACTTTCACATTGACCCCGTTCAGCCTGTGTTGCTGCGCTCACTGTTTTTGGGTGACCATGTGTAAGTCTCACCATCGGGACCTTCAAACCAGTTGATCCATTTCGATACCGCGGTTGTGAGATCAATCCTCAGGTTGCAGCTTTTACTGACATGGACCTGCGATTATTAAAACATCAGGCTCAGAAAAAAGGCACAGGGCAACATTGAGGAAAATAAACTTTATTCAAAAAGCACCAGTTTCTGTGGACTTCCGCATCATTTATTTCACTTGTTCATTCGGCTCTAGCGAGACTATTGTGTGTAGTTATGCAATTCACATTATAGCAGGGATGCGACAGCACTGAAAACAATGCAGGGGAGATTTGCCAGGATATTATACGGGCTGAAGAAGAGGGATTGGACAAACTGGAGACATACAAGTTTATGGGTCATGTGATTTTAAAAAGGAGTTAAGCAATTCTTTTTGGGCAATACAGATATTCCGTTCCAAGTGTGGGTTATAAATAACTGCCCTTCCATTCTCGAAGGGAAATGTCACAGGAAGAACTGTGCTATCTGAATCAACGTGGGTGAATACTACTGCTCCCGGGGAGACAGACTGACAGTGCAAACACGTGACTTCTGAAAGCTGTACCTAGTGTCGGCATTGGAATGAAAATCATTTGGCAGTTTTGCTCCATTGTGAGGTGCTTTCTTATAACAGGAAGCTCAGGATGATATGCATTCTACTGCCCTTTCTTCACTAACCCATACAGCTGAATACCGGCACTATGCAGGACAATGTCTCTCTGTACACCCTCGTCCAATCCTCCTTGACCCTCCAGCACTTTCCCATATGACACCATTCCACGAAATCCCAGGAGGTGTAATGCTGCTCGATTACGATGTTCTCCTCACTGTGTAATGTTCCAGTGATTTATCTGCCCATCACTCAATTTAGCACACTGCATTTCCGGCTCACAATGTGATATCGTCTAGACTGGGGAGAGAAAAACAGAGCGGGTGACAAACGTGAGTACAATATACGTTCTTTCTGCAAGCAAGAAAAGGTACTGAGCTTCAAGGTCCCTGTCACTGCAACATCCCACTGTGTTCCCATGCCTCTATTTCAGTTTGGTCTGCTGCAGAGCTCCCGCATGGCAAAGCGCAAGTTGGAAGAGCGTAGACCTGCTGGTTTTGTTCAGATATTTCTGCTTTTCTTTGGATAATTTTGTTCTGTACTGATCGCCAGCCACAGGCAACGTGTGTTTGCACGGGAGGGTGGTCGGAGGAGATTTACCAAGGTGGTGCACGAGCTCGACTATTCCCCCTGCGAAGATAAGCGAAAGTGAGGGCTGCAGGTGCTGGAGCTCAGAGTCCAGAGTGTCGTGTTGGAAAAGCACAGCACGTCAAACAGCATCTGAAGAGAAAAGAATCGCTGCTTCGGGCACAAGCCATCACCAGTCCATTACCAGCCGATGCCTGGAGGAAGAACGTCTCATATTCCACCTTCGGATCTTGCAACCACACGGGATAAATGTGTATTTCCCCAGTTTCATCATTTCACCTCGTCCCCCCATTATTCCAGTCCAAAGCCCCTAAATAGGCACCGGTCTCTGGACCCGGACATCAATTCGCCCCCACCCCGGAACTACCATCTTCTCCCTCACCTTCATTCACCTATCGCTTTCACCAACCTGACCAACAACCCCATTCCTCTCCCTCAACACCGAATCAAAATTCTCATTCCTGATGAAGGGCGTATGCCCGATACATCGATTCTCCTGCTCCTCTGATGCTGCCTGACCTGTTGTGCTTTTAAAGCACGACATTCTCGCCACTGCAAAGATAGATGCGCTCGACTGGAGCTCTTTATCTGAGAGCGAAGAAAGCTGAGAGGAATTGTTTAACGTGCACAGAAAGGGGATAGATATGTGATACATGAATAAACTTCTATGGGAAGGGTTAATAACCAGGGATATAGGTGAAACGCTAGAGAGAGGATGTTCAGAGAAGATTTAGGAAGAGCGTTTGCATCCTGAGAGTGTCGTTTGTCTGGAACTCACTATTTGAAGGTGTGGTGAAGCGAAGGGTCATTAAAATGTTTCAGGAGTACTGAGCCGATCACTTGAGGGGCTAGACCATACACGGATAAGGACCAAGTACTGTAAACTGGGGCGAGAATAAAGAAATGCTTGATGAAAGACTTGAGCACCGTAAATTTGGATGCAGTAAAATGGAGGCTAGAACAACTCTGTGGTACATGAAAAGACGTGTTGGACTTCTACTGAATTGTTAAGATTGCGATTCAAAGTTTGTGGATTTGAGTTACAACAGAATCGGAGTATAGTTCAGATTTCTGCTGAATGAATACTGATTCACCACCAGTTCCTGTCGTCTGGAGGTCTTCTCCCTGCTACTGAACAGAGAAGATTCCTCACTTTCTGGGTGGTGAGTTTTAAGGGAATCATATCACTTGAAACATGATCACCCCAGAATCGACTTCACATTCGCAAAACCCACTGCGGAAGCCCACTGTCTATAAAGACATCCCCCTCCCACAGTTACAGAGTTTTCCAGCTTATTCTGTGCATGTTTTCCCTTTGGGCGATATATTGATGTGGATGTTCTGGGAAAAAGACATTGATGTGTTTGGTCAGACAAGGTGACATCAAATGGTGGAGTAGCGCTGGCAAGCGAAATGCCCCCCTCCTATTCCTCTCTGTCTGTGCTGTTTCTGACAGAGGGTTTTAAACAATAATATGATGAGGACCCTGTGAATCTACACTACGGAATACCATGGACCTCCCCTTTATCCCACTGCTCTTACAGCTGGAATACACAGCTCCTGTTGTAGCTTAAGATCAGACAGTGGAGGATTTTCCTAGGCGCTCTGTCAAACTACATGCCCCTTCACACAGGTTTCCAACTGGACACATGGAGCAACGGCAGTGTGGATATTGGGGATTCAGGGACAGTTCTGGCCCCGGTAATAATCCTGAATTTGGGAAATTCAGTATCTCACTCTGGATTCTTAACACGTTACAATTTCAGTATTCAGGAAAACCGTGCAACATGTCCTTGGATGTAGCCATGGTGAAGATGATGATGAGTGCAGTATCTTTCATGCTGTCAGTAGGAACTTGCAGAAGGAAGTTAATGAAGTGTCTTTGAATCGAATTCTGTGCTAAATTGAAGCAGACCGAATGAGAAGCCCTGTGACAGCGATAATATAACATTCTCTATAAACAACGCTGCGACCCACAGAAACCCAATTTTCAATCAAGTCTATTTTGCTCAACATTTTCCTGTGTCCCATTTCCTGAACCTGATGATCGAATAGTCACAGGTCCATATCAGTTCCTCCTCCTCTGCCTTAGCTTTAATTTCAGAACCACAGCAAAAGTAGAACATGCGGGTCAAAGGTCCCAGAGGTACGAGTAGGGCACTTTATAGGCTTGCTGCCGGCGGCTCCAGTGGAGAAACTGATCCACTCTTGGCACTGAACAGTGTGTTAAAATGCCGCAGTTGTAATTTCAATCCTTACCTAACGCTGGTTTTACTGACGTTAATCAGGAATTATTGGAGCATCAGACTGAAGCGTAGTTGAAGAATAATGTCGAATAAAGCAGCATGATTCTAAAACTCCAGTTTCTGATTTGTGGGATTGTTCTGTCTTTGGGAAAGGTATCAATTATTAATGGTAAAACTGCACATATCCCCCACGTGACTATCCATCAATGGATCAAGAAACAGAGGTGATATTTCCGCTTGATGACGTTTTTCAAATCTCTGAAACTGCAATGGATTACATTCTTGAAAAAGCTGTTAAACTCGTTTCATATCATCCTGTTTGCTGCAAACTCACACAGCTCATGAAACCGTTCGAAAGGAATTCGATTTATCTCTTAGGGTAGATTGAATGTTGTCAGCGAATCTGGTAAAGTCATGACATATAGTTTTGCTGCTGTGCAGAACAGAGGGTTCCAACAGGAGTAAGGATAATTCTTGTCGCTGGATTTTTCGGGAGGAGATCAGTGAGTTTTAAAAGGTCTCAGTCCCGTTCCTGGTTATTGTGAACAAATGTTCAAGGCAACAGATGGCAAAGATAATTGTGCTTGACATTGACAGGTCCATTCCTACTCACTGGAGTTACAATTGTATTACAGATCACATGAGTGGTGGAGATGATGATCATTATGGCAACTTGAGAGAGTGCGACAATTAATCCCACGTTCTTAGTCTCACTCTATACCATAAACCATTTAGCCAGTGGACTGAGGTAACCGGCTTCCAATTAATGCAAAGCTAAAACAAACAGCTCAGTACATTAACAATTTGTAGTAGTTCACGCCGAATCAGCTGCTACACCTTTCAACACCACCAGCTCTTCTTACACTTAACATGTCCAGTTGCAGGTATGATGCAATTTCTTTCCGATGAACGCTATACAATCTGTGAGCGTGTCACTTTTGCCTCCCCATCCAGGTAGCCCAGAATCCCTGCCCCTATTAAATTCGCTCTTTGTGTGTCTGCAACTGGCCTTTGAAATATGCTGGAATCATCTTCTAATTTTGTTTTCTGTCTGAAAAATAATCTGCGATTTCAAAATCTCAGAATAAAAAGTACCTGCTGCAAAATTCGTTGTCTTTCCTCGCTGGTTTTGAAGCTCTAACCTTTCGTTATACACTTACCTGAACGAGGTAATTTCCCTCTTATTTACCCTTGCCAACCTCACATCCGCTGGAAAACCTCCATTAGGGCACAACTCAGTCATTCCTGATTTATGTCGCGTGAATCTTCATCTATTCCACCATCTTATTAAATCCCTTCTGTTCTTTTATCGTGGCTATACCTCCCAGTAAATCTAATTTCCATCGTCTCTAACGATTTTGTATCAAGGGAACTCTGACCATATCCTTCCGAACAAAATTGAACCCCCCAACCCCCGTGTATTTCATCAGTAAATCTCGCCCTGAGAAATCCAGTTGCAGGTATGATGCAATTTCTTTCCGATGAACGCTAAACAATTTGTGAGTGTGTCACTTTTGCCTCCCCATCCAGGTAGCCCAGAATCCCTGCCCCTATTAAATTCGCTCTTTGTGTGTCTGCAACTGGCCTTTGAAATATGCTGGAATCATCTTCTAATTTTGTTTTCTGTCTGAAAAGTAATCTGCGATTTCAAAATCTCAGAATAAAAAGTACCTGCTGCAAACTTCGTTGTCTTTCCTCGCTGGTTTTGAAGCTCTAACCTTTCGTTATACACTTACCTGAACTAGGTAATTTCCCTCTTATTTACCCTTACCAACCTCTCATGGGCGGCACGGTGGCACAGTGGTTAGCACTGCTGCCTCACAGCGCCCGAGACCCGGGTTCAATTCCCGCCTCAGGCGACTGACTGTGTGGAGTTTGCACGTTCTCCCTGTGTCTGCGTGGGTTTCCTCCGGGTGCTCCGGTTTCCTCCCACAGTCCAAAAAAGATGTGCAGGGTCAGGTGAATTGGCCATGCTAAATTGCCCGTAGTGTTAGGTAAGGGGTAAATGTAGGGGTATGGGTGGGTTTCGCTTCGGCGGGTCGGTGTGGACTTGTTGGGCCGAAGGGCCTGTTTCCACACTGTAATGTAATCTAATCTAATCTCACATCCGCTGGAAAACCTCCATTAGGGCACAACTCGTGAATCTTCATCTATTCCACCATCTTATTAAATCCCTTCTTTTCTTTTATCGTGGCTATACCTCCCAGTAAATCTAATTTCCATCGTCTCTAACGATTTTGTATCAAGGGAACTCTGACCATATCCTTCCGAACCAAATTGAACCCCCCAACCCCCGTGTATTTCATCAGTAAATCTCGCCCTGAGAAATGATGCTGGGTCTAATTCAACTCATGAAAACTTACCACTATGCTATGCAATCACATTACTGGTACAGGAAAGATGAAGGCTATTTCACTTACAGCTGAATCTGTTGGTTGCAGCAACATTGGGTCAAATCGCAGTCACATAGGTGACTGTTGTTCTCATTTTTATTTCTTCTCAACGTGTGCTGAAGTAACACAGTGCTAAATAAATTAATATTGTTAGACATAAGTAAGGAGGCGTGTTAAATATGAGGTTAGGAGAATAGGGCAGTTTTGATTAACATAGACCAGAGATTGTTCAAATCTCAGGCACATGAGATTGACAGAGAGCGATGTTGAGAGAAATAGACTGTCTTGGCAAATGCCAGTGTTATGAAGTTGTGGGTGTAATGTACTTTTAATGGTGCTGAAATGTCTGGCGAGCACAAGGAGTCCAGAACAAGGCAACAACATAACATTTGGTCAAAACAACTATGAACCGTGTTACATGGATACAAAAATCAAATTTAAATTCGGCCAATCAGTTTAAATTATGTCCCAATCAAGTTGAAATTTGGTAATTTTAAAATGTTAAAACCAATGAAACGATCCGACGTTTTGTGAGACAAATATCAGATATTTTAAACAGTTAACCAGGGCGGCAAAGAACAGCAAAGAGAGCAGCTAAAAGACCAACAGATGGAGGATGGCAGAAAAATCTCCAAGAGGTGACTATCTGGAGATATAAATTGCATCGAAAAATTGCATCAACACCGACCTCGAGAAAAACATCTACAGAGGAAGATACAAAGAGAAGATTCGGCAACTAGCTGGTTTGTAAATTTAAACTTTTTTGTAAAAGTTATTGGGGTCGGAGTGAGGGAAGGTATTGTAGAGCAGAAGGTTTAGAGAAAAGAGTTGTAGGTTGATTATTCTCTGTTATAAAAGTAGTAAAGTTGTTATTTTTAACTTTAAGTAGTGATTTTTGGGTTGGTTCTTTGCCTCTGGAATTTTAACAGAATGCAGCAAGGGGTGAATCCTTTCTGTTTTGCTGGTTTCCATTAGCAGAGGGGGTTTACCCCATCACGTAACACCAGATTCTGTGGTTGCTTTGTTGTTTTGCTAATTTGTGCATTTTGCCTCAGTAACGATTTTGACGTTGTCCCCTCTACACAAAACCTCCGTGCTTTTGCACCATTGTACAAAAGGTGCAGTGTGTCCAAGCGACAGGGATCCCTACAATAACATTCGACGCTGATTCAATCTATGTATCGTGTTATTGACCCATGGAAACAGCACTGCGCACTCTCCTCCAGCCTGGAAAACGATCCCCACACAGTTAATGTTACATCCCGCTCTCAAGGGGCTTTTCATTCCATCGCTTTCAATTCCTCACAGAATCCGTTTCAACAGAATTTGTCACTGAGTCATTTCTTTGTTTGTGCTCAAATCCGGTGAGTGGAGGGTCACAGTTGGAGCGTGCTGACCCCATAGCCCAGAGATTAGACCATACTCTGTGAACTGTACTCTGCTGTTCATCATTTCACTGACAGCAGGTAGACGTATCTATGCTCTGCGACATTTTCACGCCTGTTTTAAGAAGCAAGATAAACAGTTCCTGGTTCTGCTTTTGTTGTCACACAGACCAAGATTGTAAATGCTGGGAACATGCACTGGTCGAGACTGTTTGCTCTCCCACATCGGCTTTCTCCCCAGCAGGTGGTCAGATGATGGTCTGAATCGCTTTCTTCTGTTTCCTGTCACTCTGGGATGATGTGAGCTGTGAAATCTGTTCTCTGAGCTGTCGGTAACGTGATAAAACTTATACACATCAGGTGCAACGTGACTGAGCGACAGGACTCGCTGCAGTGACATCCCATGCTGATTCAGACAGCAGAGCCCTCGCTGTGACTTCGAGAAGGACAAAGACACAGATGAATGGGAGAGATTCTCTCTTTCCGTGCAGTTCTTCACATTTCTATCTGTCTCAGATGGCGTTATTTGCACAAGGTTCCCTGAAGATTATTAAGTCCTGTGCATGCGCGATCTCTCTTTTGTGCAGCTTTCCAGAAATTCCATAACTCCCTCTACCTCTAACCCCCTACCGCGCTCCACAACCCCGTGTTTGATTGTGGGCTGAAAAGCGTGTTCATGTTTCTCTCCCACAACACTAATTGCCAATTGAAGATGAGTTCGTCCAGCTGCTAATGATGGGAGCCCGCTTGCAAAGGAAGTGGCTCGCACAGCCTCCGGGGAACCGGAAGTCAGAATGGCAAGGAGCTGTTATTAAAACTCAGTGCGGCCTTCCCTCCAAAGCACCAGAAAACCCCGATTTTTTAAACAAGGAAACTCCCCTGATTTATGGATCATGCTTCTGTTGCGGTTCTGGCTTGTTGGTCTTGGGTGTGATATCGCCTCGGGTGGGTGATGTTCGTGTGAGAAGTCACACTTGAGTACTGGAGTTTTGCATATGGTTCTATTTTTGACTCAGAAGGTATAATTGTGATGAGCTCGAGTTCAGAACAAGACACCAAAGCTTAAAGACACACAAAAGCAACTTCTTGGAGGTCGTTACAAGACTGAGAAATGGATTCCCTAACTCCAAATGATGCTGATCCTGTTAATGTGGATTTTGCCGAGTGCACGTCCTGTGTGGAGTAACCTGAAAGCCTTAATCAGTCCAAAATTTTGTTTTACTTATGCTGTGATCTGCATGTCCTTGATTAGTATGATCTGCCTTTACCAATCGCAAACAAAAGTTTCCACTGTACTGAGGTTCATGTTATAATCAATCAATCAGATAAAGTCAATCAATCGACCGACATGAACATTTCCTTATTGTTTGGGGGCTGCATAGCCTCACTTTGCACTGTGACATATTTTGTGATTCTGAGTGAAATCACAGTTAAACCAACAGAATATGGCAAGTTAGTCACAGGTTATATTGACACAGCCGGGACACATCTGTGCTGCAGTGTGTCACACAATAATAGTGAAGACCTTTTGAAATCATCCTCTGAGGTACAAGCCACGCGCCAGACGAAAAGCTGAAGACTGTGTGAGGCTGCTGTGGTCAGCGCTAACAGAGCGGCCCAGTGGGGCGTATTGGGCTCATAACCATGAAATTAATGGATTGAAAACATCCTCTACTCGTTGACAATTCCATGTTTCAGTGTGTGTACTGCGCCCTCCAGTGTTTCTCTATAATAGATCTCCATTCTACGCATTGTGTGCTGTTTCATTTCTGCTTCCTTTCATTCAATGTATCAGAAATGAATATTTCATACTGATACACACGGGAAATTTGCACAAATGAGGAAACACACTTGTGAAGTTCTGGAACATCTTTTCCTGTTCTCTGTCGGTGTGCTCTGATCTGATTCGCAAAATCTCTTGCCAGAGCTGGGAATAAACTGGTGAAGGTGAGATACATCAGTTGTAGAGTGCTCTATGCGCATGACGCCCTGCAGTTCTTCCCCATGCCGTTTCACACAGCAGTGTTCTTCCTGTGAAATAAAAAGCTGTGAATTACAATTGGATCAATTTGTTGGAGATAGAATTGCGATACAGGGACATCTCCACATTATTAGGACATAAATCACCAACAATGAATAACCACAGAGATATATAAGCGTCAGAGATTCGCTATGGACTCGATGGGCTGAAAAGCTTCTATCGGCGCGTGAGTGACGCCACATATTGATGCTGTCCCTCTTCCTGTCTCTGGGACAGAGTGGCTGATGGTGAAACAAGTCTCAGTGTTCACCCTATCTTCTGCGTTAAACTGTCTGCAACCCCGCAGCTCAGGGACGTACGGATGGCTTTCATTGTGTGAGACTTTCACTCGGATTGTCTTTATCTAGGAATGTTGGGCTCAGATGTTCACTGCTGCCCGATGGCAGCAAAGAAGTCGATGTTTCTGTTACAATTGCAGGATTGCTGTGTGAAGATGGATTTTGAACAGCAATCAGGCTGCACAAAAATGCACTCACATGACTTTACCTGAGGGTGGAGAGTCCGGAGTACATTTGTGTCTTACCCACCAGCTCAACATCTTTATCGTTGGCTCAGATAAATGATATTTGCAGGAAGCTCCCAATCAAATTTGCTGATTCGCAGCACTTGATGGAACTGGCCGTGCCGATGACAGCGAGCTTTAGAGTGTAACCACACTTGACTCTCCTCACACTGCTTGCTGGTGGAGGGAAATAGCTGAATACTCTGCCGATAGAGACAACTTAGTCCAAGCAGAAGGGATAAAGAGTACTGTTCTGTGAACAAGGAGACAAAATGTCAAGGCGATATTCTGAAAACACTTTGATGCTTAAAAATCTGAGAACAAATTGGGATGTAGTTGGACCTGACCGAATCTCAGCTGGTTTGGTGTTGGCAATGTAAGAGTGTCTAGGGCATGATCTTCGCTCAGCAGCTGGGGTTAATACTGGCATGGGAGAATGTCTTACTTCAAGTTGCCATCGAGCCTTGGTTGTTTGACTTCACTTTTGCTCAGTCGTCCTATCAACTGTCTGATAAAAAGATGTAAATCATTAAGTTGCACCCTTTGAAATAACTTTGAGTTTTGGGGTCAGAAGTGTCATTGTAGTGGGCATGGCACAGTACCACATGTGGTGGAAGTCAAACAAGTGTTAGAGGATGTTCACCCACAGAATCGCACTCTGAATAAATCCACCATCTGGATATTTGCATAGTTCTGGGTGTGAAACTTTAGGAAGTGGGGACGTGAAATGATTGAAAACAGCGCTGAACAGGTTGATGAGAATAGTGTGGTATATGAGGAATATGAACAATAAAGGTCATTTGGAAAGTTGGGACAGGACTTTTTGGAGAGCAGAAGGCCAAAAGCTGGCCTTGTTCAACCTTTCCAAGACATGAGTAGGTTAGACAGAGGGAATAAGGAAGGGGGAATGCTCCCTACGCTTGAAAGGATCGACAACGATTCGGCAGAGTTTTAAAGATATTAGTAAAAGAAGAAAAATGTACATGATGAGAAATGTTTGTTTTCACATCGGGAGTAGTTAGGGTCTGACATTGACAAAGACGCAGTTTCAATCGAGTTGTTGACAAACTAATTCAATGTTCATGTTGAAAGCAAAAATGTGTGGAGTTACAGGGAGAAGTCAAGAGAATGATACGAAAAGAGAAGCACATTTATCTCTGTAGAGAGCCAGCACAGCTAAGGTGTTTTGTTACACATTTGTGATTCTGACTGGAATCACAGTTCGACCAACAGGATGTAGGAAGTTAAAAAACGGTGATATTGGCAAAGCCGGGACACATGACACAATAGAAGGTTATCCAGCAAGTAAATGTCACAGGGAGGATGGCGCTGTCTGCAAATCCTGCAGGATGTCCTGCGGATCAGACACAGGAAATTTCACTATTCGAACCGAATCAGCCCGATGAATGGGAGCCAAGGAGCCGGAGGCGCCTGCTTCAGAACTCAATTATGAAAGAAGCTTAGGCTCGAGTCCCCACACTGCAATTTCTGTGGCTGCGGCGTGTTGAAATAATAAGCAGGATCGGGAGTTTGCCTTATGGAGACGGGGTCAGTGTCCATCTTGTCATGATCGTGTTCGCCTCCCACATGGTAAATCGCGGGCTCAAGCTGCATTACGTTCCTGGCAAGTTGAGCTTGTACTGGAACCGAATGCAGACTGTTATTTCATCGCTGTTGTGAAACAAAGTCCTGCGGTGACTCGACTCGCCCTAATTTGATTTTCTGGCGAATGGAAAAATCGTTCCGATGAATTTCGGTGTCATATGTTATTGAATTTCTGCCATTTCCTTCATTTCGGTCCTGGAAGGGACAGTCAAGACTGTGATCTAATCGAGACTGTGAGTGGTGAAATTCACTTATTATGACCCATTCTTATTAGGTTCTTTCTCTCTTTTCAGTATTGACTGGGAAATGGTGGTGGATGCCACAAAGCCGCAGGAATGGTGGTAGGGGCTGGTTCCGGTAGTTTAGTGGTCATCGCGTTCGTCTAAATAGCGAGAAATCCCCAGTTCGAAACTGGGCAGAAACTGCGTTGTTCTTCAACTGCAGCATTTAACATGGACAAGAACGGAGCTTTCTTGCTTGCTTTCCCATCTGCAAACTGCCATCGAATTTGCTTGAACAAATCTGCTCTCGTAGTGAAATGTCATGCAACTCCATTTAATTACTGTGCAAAGTATTGTAATTTTTTCTCCAACCTGGTTGTGATCGTATGCCATTCTGTTTGAGAGTGTAGTGGCCTTCTGGTCCTTCCACGAAAAGCAGTACCGCATTGGCATTCCTTGCGCAGGCGGCCCGTTTCCAAGACAGGGAAGAAGCTGATGCGCTGGTGTCACAGCGCACCACGGATTCCTGAATTAATCGGTCTGTCAAATGTACCCCCAAAGTCGTCTATGAAAGACATCATTTGGAAGCTGTCTGTCGTTATTCAACGTGCGAGAGTTGTCACCAGAGGTCCTGAATCATGTTTTGGAGCAGTTCGCACGTTAGTGGCACATTCAATCATCAACAGCAATGAAAGAAATGACACTCTCAGGGGAACCTCTGCAGCTGTGCTTTCATAGCGTCGCTAGCATTAAGGTGCGCCCCGAGATCTAAGCCACGTTGGAATTGAAACGGAGGAATCGACAGCGAGGCTACAGAATGACATCGCATCCATTTGGTTTTCTTTAAATCACTGACGAGCAGGAAAATGTACACGGGGAGGGCGAGTGGGGAAGTGAGGCAGTTGCAGCTCTGGTGAAATTCCTTCTTTGTGATTCACTCAGCAACCAGAGACGTGTGAAGGTGACTCAGACGCGAGAGCTCTTCACATCGAGAACAAAAAGCACTCAAGGGCAGTTAGCACCTCTTCTGGAGTCGGGGTGGGGTGAGCTAATTACCTTTTGACTTCCGTTACTATGTTCAGAAACTGCCTTTTAGATTGATGTGAACAGAAACTGGATTTCTAATAAGCACCGTGGAATTTAGCAAAATTTATTGAGTCGCTTCTCGTCGACTCAGTTGTTATCCATGTGGCTCATATCCAGGTGTGAACACCTCTGCAGCAAATTGCACGGTTCAGGCAAAAAGGCAAGGAAAGTGGCATCTCGAACTGGCTCTGAGGTCAGAGCATCCTCACAATGTGATCTGTCGTTCACGGATTGTAATGCTACCTCCGGTTTTAGGGTGAAGAACATTCTTTGGGACTCTTATTCTGCAAAACAGACAAAGTGACTGTAACTATGCTGCGCGGTATGATGTGGAACACGGCCTGCTCAGCTTTGTGCATTTTCCCTGTAGTCCGGTGTGTTTCATGCTCCGTGTAAACGTGAAAGTTGTCCTGTTTCGATCAAAGGGTGAAATCATTTAGCAAAGCAAGAATCGAAATTGCAGTAATGTCAAGCAGCTCATGGTAATTTGACCAAATCATAACCGATCGTATGTTCTCACGCACTCACAGATACATTTGTAGCTGAAAAGAGTCTGAGAAGATAAACTCAGCTTAGCATTGATATTTATCTGGATTGATGGGCTATCATTATCAGCTGCGAAATTGATATTGTAGACGGGCACATCGCAGCAGTTGTGCGAGTCGGAGAGGGATCATGGAACCCTCTTCACGTGTTGTTATGCAGCATCACAATTGGAAGTGCAAGAAAATGGGGGTGCGCGGCTGGCTGGTAGTGTGGCCGAGCGGTCTAAGGCGCTGGAGTTAGGCTCCAGTCTCTCGACAGAGGCGTCGGTTCGGATCCCACCGCTGCCATTTCTGCTGATCGCTTCCAACGACGCAGCTTGTTAAAATGCTGTTTCGACTCCTGCTGCATTTCTGTTTAAAACGGAAGAAAAATGTGTGTGCTTCCCGGACAATCAACTGTGGTGTGAGAAAGTGCCGATTTTTCCGGTTCCGGGCTGTCATGATCGTGCTCGCCTCCCGCGCGGAAAATCGCAAACAGCTCTGCTATCCCAGGCAAGTTGAGCGTTTACTGGAACCGCATGGAGGCTGTTATTTCATTGCTGTTGTGAAACAAAGTCCTGCGGTGGCTCGACTCGTCGTTATTTTGTTTTCTGCCAATGGGAAAAGCGTTCCAATGAATTGCGATGTCACATGTTATTGAATTTGTCCCATTTCCTTCATTTCCGTCCTGGAGACATCGGAAGGGAAAGGTAATGTAATCGAGACTGTGATTGGTGAAATTCACTTTTTAATGGCCCATTCTTATTGTGTTCTTTCTTTCTCACTTCAGCATTGTCGTGTTTGAAAGAGAAGTTTGGAATTGCCCTGTTGTTAGTTGTGAGATTACTTTATGGCTCATGCCCTCAGCCTGTCTCACATTTTGCATTCATACTCGCTGTGTCTGAAAACGCATTTGGTTTGCCAGTTTTGTTTGTGTTCCGTGTTAAATGCTTTCTGTTTTGCGATTCGCTCAATACATTTCTGAGGTAACTTCCAGCCGCAAAAATCCTCAACTGAGAATCTGGGAAAATTTCACAGAGTATGGTCAGTCGGAGCAAAAGTAAGGAAGTCGTTCGTTTCTGCAGTGTTTCACAATGCTACTTGTCCCGTGAGCAGTCGAACAGACTAAATGATACTGCCACAGACTGCGATGGCAAGCTCCGCTAAAAAGTAATCCTTTACAGCCGGTGTAAGCAACACAATGTTATTGGCGCACACCGCGTGGAAACAGATACTTCGGTGTATCTCGTCCATGCTCACCACATAGCCAAAATTAAACAAGTCCCATTAAACAACGAGCTATTGGAAACAGAAAGGTGAAAGGTAAAATGGCTTCAATTTTCAGTGCTGGATGCCACTGAGCCTCCGCAGAGGAGATTGCGGCATGTTTCTGTAGTGTAGTGGTCGTCACGATCGCCTTTCGCGCGAAAGGTCCCCAGTTCAAAACTGGGCAGAAACTGCTTTGTTCTTCAACTACAGCATTTAACATGGACAAGAGCGGAGCTTTCTTGCTTGCTTTCCCATCTGCAAACCTGCCTTCGAATTTGCTTGAACAAATCTGCACTCGTAGTGAAATGTAATGCAACTCCATTTGATTACTGTGCAAAGCATTGTAAAGTTTTTCTCCAACCTGGTTGTGATCATATGCCATTCTGTTTGAGAGTGTAGTTACCGCCTTCTGATCCTTCCATGAAAAGCAGTACCGCACTTGCATTCCTTGCACAGGCGGCCCGTTTCCAAGACAGGGAAGAAGCTGATGCGCTGGTGTCACAGTGCACCGCGGATTCCTGAACTAGTCTGTCTGTCAAATGTACCCCCAAAGTCTTCTATGAAGGACATCATTTGGAAGCTGTCTGTCGTTATTCAACTTGCGTGAGTTGTTACCAGAGGTCCTGAATCATGTTTTGGAGCAGTTCGCACGTTAGTGGCTCATTTAATTAGTAACAGCAATGAAAGAAATGACACTCTCAGGGGAACCTCTGCACCTGTGCTTTCATAGCGTCGCTAGTATTAAGGTGCGCCCCGAGATCTAAGTCATGTTGGAACTGAAACGGAGGAATCGACAGAGAGGCTACAGAATGACATCGCATCTATTTGGTTTTCTTTAAATCACTGACGAGCAGGAAAATGTAAACTGGGAGGGGGAGTGGGGAAGTGAGGCAGTTGCAGCTCTGGTGAAATTCCTTCTTTGTGATTCACTCAGCAGCCAGAGACGTGAAGGTGACTCAGGCGTGAGAGTTCTTCACATCGAGAACAAAAAGCACTCAAGGGCAGTTAGCACCTCTTCCGGAGAGGGGGGTGGGTGAGCTAATTACCTTTTGACTTCTGTTACTATGTTCAGAAACTGCCTTTTAGATTGATGTGAACAGAAACTGCATTTCTAATAAGCACTGTGGAATTTAGCAACATTTATTGAGTCGCTTCTCGTCGACTCAGTTGGTATCCATGTGGATCATGTCCAGGAGTGAACATCTCTGCAGCAAATTGCACTATTTAAGCTAAAAGGCAAGGAAAGTGGCTTATCGAACTGGCTCCGAGGTCGGAGCATCCTCACAATGTGATCTGTCGTTCTCGGGTTGTAATGCTACCTCCGGTTTTAGGGTGGAGAACATTCTTTGGGACTCTTATTCTGTAAAACAGACACAGTGACTGAAACGATGCTGCACGGTATGATGTGGAACACGGCCTGCTCAGCTTTGTGCATTTTCTCTGTAGTCCGGTGTGTTTCATGTTCCGTGTAAACGTGAAAGTTGTCCTGTTTCGATCAAAGGGTGAAATCATTTAGCAAAGCAAGAATCGAAATTGCAGTAATGTCAAGCAGCTCATGGTAATTTGACCAAATCATAATCGATCGTATGTTCTCACGCACTCACAGATACATTTGTAGCTGAAAAGAGTCTGAGAAGATAGACTCAGCTTAGCATTGACATTTATCTGGATTGATGGGCTTTCAATATCTGCTGCGAAATTGACATTGTAGCCGGACACATCCCAGCAGCTGTGCGAGTCGGAGAGGGATCATGAAACCCTTTTCATTTGACTTTGCATCTGTTATTATGCAGGAGCACAATTAGAAATGCAAGAAAAGGGGAGTCGCGGCTGGTTCGTAGTGTGGCCGAGCGGTCTAAGTCGCTCTATCCAGATTCCAGGCTCGAAAGAGGCGTGGGTTCGAATCCCACCACTGTCGTTCCAGCTTATCAACCCCAACGCTGCGGCTTTGTTAAAATGCTGTTTCCATCCCCACCGTATATTAATGCTGAAAACAAAAGTAAAATGGGTTTGTTTCCCAGGGAATTAACTGTGGTGTGTCAAAGTGTCTCTGCTGTCGTGATCGTGTTTGCCTCCCGCGCAGAAAATCACAACCGCTTCTGCCGTTCCAGGCAAATTGAGCTTTTACTGGAACCGAATGGAGACTGTTATTTCATCGCTGTTGTGAAACAAAGTCCTCCGGTGACTCTAATCGTTGTTATCTGGCTATCTGGCTAATGGCAAAATCGTTCCAATGAATTTCGATGTCAAACGTTATTGAATTTCTCCCATTTCCTTCATTTCCGTGTTGGAGACATCGGAAGGAAAAGGTAATTTAATCGAGACTGATTGGTGAAATTCACTTTTTATGGCCAATTCTTATCAGCATTGTCTGGAATATGGTGGTGCGCGAAGGCTGCAGTATGTTTGAAAGAGTAGTTTGGAATTGCCCTGTTGTTTGTTGTGAGATTACTTTATGACTCATGCCCTCGGACTGTCTCACAAGTAGCGTTCATGCATCTCTGTGTCTGAAAATGCATGAGGTATGCCAGTTTTGTTTGTGTTCCGTGCTAAATGCTTTCTGTTTTGCGATTCGCTCAATACATTTCGAGTTAACAGCGTTTCTGAGGTCACTTCCAGCAGCAAAAATCCTCAACTGATGATCTGGGAAAATTTCACAGAATATGGTCAGTCGGAGCTAAAATAAGGAAGTCGTTCGTTTCTGCAGTGTTTCACAATACTACCTTTCCCGTGAGCAATCGAACAGACTAAATGATTGTGCCACAGACTGCGACGGCAAACTCCACTAAAAAGTAATCCTTTGAAGCCGGTGTAAGCAACACGACGTTATTGGGGTGCACCGCGTGGAAACAGATACTGCGGGGTATCTCGTCCTTGCTCACCACATAGCCAAAATTAAACAAGTCCCGTTCCCTAGCATTTGGCCCCAATCCCTCTAAACGCATCCTATCCAGAAACTCACCCGATTACCTTTGCAATTCTCTGAGTGTAATAGCCTCCTCCACTTCCTCTGATAGCTCATTCCATACACGCACAACCTTCTGTGTGGGAAATGTGCCTCAGGTCCTTTGTCAATTTCAGCCCACTCACCTTAAAGCGATGCTGTCGAGTTTTTAACTCACCCCAACTTGGGTAAAACACGTAAATACTCAGTTTACCACCCTTCCACAAGATTATGTCGCAGCCGTTACGCTAGCTATTCCACCCAGCCTATTCCACCTC
>NW_025215280.1:43120-50976 GCF_004010195.1 Chiloscyllium plagiosum
TTACTTTACTGCTTCTATTGAGTCACGTTGTTCTTCCTGCCAAACAAAGGCATTCTTCGCATCAGAAGCTTGTCATTCTCATATTCCTCGAAAGAAAAACACGGATGTGGACTTCCAAACTGAAACAGATGAGGCATCGTCTGCGTAAAAAATGACTTCCAGCTGTTCCTTCAAAAATATTTCCTAACAACATATAGAACGCACCTTCGGATGCTTGCTGCAATAGTTGTAAGAAAATTCAGCAAGGCTGCCGTGAGAATGGAGGTTACAACTCCTGGTTTACAAAACCAGGGCTCGAACCACTGAGGTAAGGAAGCACTAACGTCTTGAGACTGACAAAAGATGATGACCTCGAGCAGAACAAATTTTGTCAAATCGGTTTTGTGATACAAGCTTCGTTTTGTGTGACAAAATACGACTTGAAACCCACTTCTTTGATCGCTTGTTTGTTATAACACTTTGTCAGCTTCCAAATATCTCATAATGTGAGAGGGATCAATATTTGTTTAATCTCACACAGAGGAAATGTTTTGAAGTTTCCATTATGTAAAAGGCACGTTGTAGTGTTAATACCAATTAATTGTCCTTGATTTCAGCATGTATTACAGTTTTTCTTCATCACTTCATCACATGAGTAATTCCTTTCCTATAGCTCTGTGCGATTTACATAGCGATGGGATTTCATAATTTATGGCTTTGGCAGATGACGTTTAGGCACCAAACGTGAAACAGTTCAAATCGAACATGCTCTGGAGGTTGGTATTCGATGGAATGCACATATCTGAGAGAGCACTTTAAAACATAATCTCGGGTGTCGTGTCCGCTGGCTGGGTTGGCATACTATTGACCAGCTCTGTTTGTTCTTGAGTGGGCTGGACGACATGACAGTGATACATAGAGGGAAGACAGCCAAGAGATTTGTAGAAAATGATGAAACCTTTGAAATTTAGCTGCCCAGTGATGGCTGATCAACCCTTGTTGTGAGTACACCCACATGCAGAGGAGGTATTGGAAGACATCAGGATTACATCATTGGGTGAATAACCTGCAACTCCTTCCCTTCCACCATGAGGGAGCCCGTGTGAAAAGATAAAGCTGCGAAGGCCGCATTGCACGTTTGGGAAAATGGGCGTTGGTAAAAATGTCATTCAGAAAATGAACAATGAAACAGTGAACAGAACGCAAGTGCACCCTTGAACAGAAGCTGAGGAAGTTGGACCATAGAACATAGAACATAGCACATTACAGCGCAGTACCGTCCCTTCGGCCCTCGATGTTGCGCCGACCTGTGTACCAATCTGAAGCCCACCTTACCTACATTATTCCATGTCCGTCCATGTGCTTCTCCAATGACGACTTAAATGTACTTAATGTTCGGGAATCTACTAGCGCTGCAGGCAAAGCGTTCCATACCCTTACTACTCTCTGAGTAAATAAACTACCTCTGACAACTGTCCTCTATCTATCATTCCTCAATTTAAAGCTATGCCCCCTCGTGCTGGTTGTCGCCATTCTTGGAAGAAGGCTCTCCCTATCCACCCTGCCTCACCCTCTGAATATAATATATGTCTCTGTTAAGTCACTTCTCAACCTTCTTCTCTCTATCGAGAAAATTACGAGTCCCGCAGCCTTTCCTCGTAAGACTTTCCCTCCATACCAGGCTACATCCGAGTAAATCTCCTCTGCACCCTTTCCAAAGCTTCCATATCCTTCTTATAATGCGGTGACCAGAACTGTACACAATACTCCAAGTGTGGCCGCACTAGAATTTTGTGCAGCTGTAGCATAACCTCATGGTTCCAGAACACGATCCCTCTATTAATAAAAGCTAAAACACTGTGTGCCTTCTGAACAACTCTGTCAATCTGGGATGGCAACTTTCAAGGACCTGTGTACCTGGACACCGAGATCTTTCTGCTCATCTACACTACTAGGAATCTTACCATTAATCTAGTACTTTGCATTCCTCTTACTCTGACCAAAGTGAATCACCTCACACTTGCCCGCATTAAATTCCATTTTCCACCTCTCAGCCCAGCTCTGCAGCTTATTGATATCTCGCTGCAACCTTCTACGTAACTCGTCACTATCCACAACTCCACCAACCTCAGTGTCGTCTGCAAACGTACTAACACACCCTTCTACACCCTCATCCACGTCGTTTATAAAACGAACAGCAATGGACCCAACAGCGATCCTTGCGGCTCAGCACTGTTAAGTGGACTCCAGGAGCAACATTTCCCAACAACTACCACCCTGTGTCTTCTTTCAGCAAGCCAATTAATGAAATAAACTGCTTTATCTCCAACAATCTCATTCCTCCGGATTTTTTACAATAACCTACTGTGGGGAACCTTATCGAACGCCTTGCTGAAATCCATATACACAACATCATCTCATCTACCTGCTTGGTCACCTTCTCAAAGAACTCAATACGGTTTTTGTGGCACGACATAACCTTCACAAAACTATGCTGACTATCCCTAATCAAATTATTCTTTTCTAGATGATTATAAATCCTATCTCTTATAACATTTTCCAACACTTTACCAACAACTGAAGTGAAGCTCACTGGTCTATAATAAACAGGATTGTCTCTACTCCCATTCTTGAACATGGGAACCACATTTGCTATCCTCCAGTCTTCTGGCACTATTCGTGTAGACAATGACGATTTAAAGATCAATGCCAAAGGCTCGGCAATCACCCCAATGGCTTCCCAAAGGATCCTAGGATAAATCCCATCCGGCCCAGGGGACAAATTCACTTTCACACTCTTCAGGATTTCTAATACCTCCTCCTCCTCGTCCAGTTGCCTGTATCTAAGTATTCTCCTCGACAACATTGCCGTTTTCTAGACTGAATACTGTTGAAAAGTATTCAGTTGGTGCTTCCCCTATCTCCACTGACTCTGCACACAACTTCCCACTAATGTCCCTGATTGGCCCTAATCTTACTCTCGTCATTCTTTTATTCCTTAAATACACATCGAAAGCCATCGGTTTAACCCTGATTCTATCGGCCAACAACTTCTCACGTCGCCTACTGGCTCATCTGAGCTCTCTCTTTAGGTATTTCCTGGCTACCTTGTAACCATTAAGCGCCCTAAATGAGCCTTCTTCTTCCTCTTGACCAGAGAATCTACTTCCTTCGTAAACCACGGCTCCCGCGCTCTACAGCTTTCTCCCTGCCTGACAGATTCATACTTATCATGGACACACAGTAGCATTTCCTTGAATTAGCTCCACATTTCTAACGTGCCTACACTGCAGTTTCCTTCTCCATCCTGTGCTTCCTAAATCCTGCCTAATCGCATCATAAGTGACGTTTCCCCAGCTGTAACTCTTGCCCAGTGGTAAACACCTATCTATATCTATCACAATAGAAACTCCCATATTACGTCAGTTGACGAGACCCAAACACCCTTTCTGCAACTGTAATACTGTCCTTGACAAACACAGCCACACGTCTCCCTCTTTTACCTTCTTCTCTGTACTTCTTGTAATCCTGGAATCTGCAACAAAGATTCCTGTCCCTGCTCTGTTCATGTCTACGAAATGGCCACAACTTCGAATTCCGAGGTACCAATGCAAGCTGCAAGTTCATCCACCTTATTCTGGATGCTCCTGGAATTGAAGCAGACACTCTCCAAACCAAATGCTTGCTTGCTGGTGCCATCTTGATCCCCTGAAGCTTGATTCTGGACCTCCCTACTCTCAAAAATTTCTATACTTGAACTGCAATTTTGGTTCACATTCCCCTGCTGGATTAGTTTAAACCCACCCCAATAGCCTTAGCGAATTTCCCGACCCCACCTAAAGATATTGGTGCCCCTCTGGTTCAGATGAAGATCATCCTGCTTGTACAGGTCCCACCGACCCCAGAAAGAGACCCAATTATCCAAGAATCCAAAACCCTCCCTCCTGCAACATCCGTGTAGCCACGTGCTCAACTCCTCTCTCTCTCTATCCATTGCTCCACTAGCACCAGAGCATGGAGAGAATTTGAAAGAACGGATCGAAGTGTATTATTACCGTGTCGTCCAAACGAATGGTTTAGCGTTTGAGCTGCAGGAGGGCAGAGACGTGGAAGAGTTAATGATGTTAATGAGGTGCAAGTCGGCTGACATGGTGATGATGGGGATATGTGGTTAAAAACACATCACGAGTTGAAGGATGTCACCATGGTAATGACGTGTCTGTTCAGACTCAAACCAATGCGAGGGAGAAATTTGAATCAGTGGCGAGGCATTTTCTCTTGTCACGTCGTCGATGATGCCTTCCAGCTCATCTCATCCACTTCCCTCAACCCCACTCCCAAAACCCATCCCTCCAACTATGACGAGGACAGAACTTCCTTCTTCAATACTTTAAAATCTAGCAGCCTCTGTAGACATCATGTCATCCTCCGGTATTTCCGTCAGCTGCAAATGAACCCCAACAATTAAGATGTGCTTCCCTCCCCACCCCTATCCATTTTCTGTTAAGATCATTCCCTCTTCCACTCCCTTACAAAGTGCATGCTTCCACAAAACCACCCTCCCCTCCCAGCACATTCTCATTCCTACACGGGATTTGCAAAACATCCACGCACACATCCGTCCTCAACTCTGTCAAAGGCCCAAAAGACACTTGCATATCCATCAGAGTTTTACCTGCATTTCCACGCATGTCATTTACTGTAACAATTGCTCCCTTTGCTGTCTCCTCGACATTGAGGAAATTGGATGCCTAATTACAGACCGCTTCGGAAAACATCTCCGGGACACCCGCACCAAACAACACCACTGGTCTCTGGCTGAACAGTCAGCTCTCCCTCCCACACAGCCAAGTTCATTCAGGTCCAGGGCCTCCGCCGCTCTCACGAACTGTCCTATCTGTACATCTTCCATCCCACCTATCTGCTCCAGCCTGCGCTGCGACCTTTCATCATTGTCCCCACCTCCATCAATCTATCACACTCTCCGCTACCTTGTCCCACCCCACCCGCGTTCATTTGTCTCTGTACCCCCTCGGTTCACAAGCTGCTTTCCTGATGAAGTCTCGTGTCCAAAATATCGATAGTCCAGCTCATTCGTTGCTGCTTGCCCTGCTGCGCTTTTCCAGCATCACACGTTCGACTCAGTGGCGAGGCAGTGAATTTTGAGTTTGGGACTGAAGTCAGAGGCCTCAATTTTGCAATGATTGAATTGTAAGAAATGTCTGCTCCAACAGGACTATATGTCAGACATGTCAGGACAGTGTTTGACCTGGAGGGAACACGGAGGCGATCGTGCTCATATCCACCTGCTGACCTGCTCGTTTTCTGTGGTGGAAGTTGTGTGCATGAAAGATTCTGACAAAATTTTGGTCAAATTCTTAGTGTCGAAAATCCCTTACCTTCAGACCATATCTTCAGACAGATTCTAAAGTCTTTTGAAAGACGGTTTCACACTTTCATTTTGGGATCACATCAATTTCGCAGGATATTAGAAGGGGAAGATTTAGAAGTCAACCTCTCCACCAGAATCTGATGAAGCCACAAATTTTATCCCAAATACAACTTGATCAGATTTCGAACATGAAAGGAAAAAGCTCTGGTAATAGTGTGACGTAAGTCGTTCACTTATTGCGCGTGTGGACCAGGTTTTTACCTGTCATCAGACTTACACACCTCAATTGCAGTCAGAGTGAGGAATGACGTGGAAATGTAGGGATTCATTTCCCTATCTGAGCTGAATTCCCATGGACGCAATGATACCAGGAACAAGCCATTCACCTGCTCAGAGTGTGGGAAGGGATTCACTCTGTATGTCTGCTCCAACAGGACTATATGTCAGACATGTCAGGACAGTGTTTGACCTGGAGGGAACACGGAGGCGATCATGTTCATATCCAACTGCTGACCTGCTCGTTCTCTGTGGTGGAAGTTGTGTGCATGAAAGATTCTGACAAAATTCTGGTCAAATTCTTAGTGTCGAAAATCCCTTACCTTCAGACCATATCTTCTAGAGTCTTTTGAAAGACGGTTTCACACTTTCATTTTGGGCTCACATCAATTTCGCAGGATATTAGAAGGGGAAGATTTAGAAGTCAACCTCTCCACCATAATCTGATGAAGCCACGAATTCTATCCCAAATACAACTTGATCAGATTTCGAACATGAAAGGAAAAAGCTCTGGTAATACTGTGAGATAAGTCGTTCACTTATTGTGCGTGTGGACCAGGTTTTTACCTGTCATCAGACTTACACACCCCAATTGCAGTCATAGTGAGGAATGACGTGGAAATGTAGGGATTCATTTCCCTGTCTGAGCTGAATTCCCATGGTCGCAATGATACCAGGAACAAGCCATTCACCTGCTCAGAGTGTGGGAAGGGATTCACTCTGTCTTTGATCTGCTGCGACACCGACTCGTTCAAAATGATGAGAAACGATTTTAGTATCTGAACTGCGGAAAATGCTTTAAAACGTCCAGCGATTGGAGAACCGAACACGACGCTGATACTAATGAGAAACCTTTTCTCTCTCCGAACTTTGGAAAATGTTATCAAACCTCTATGTGTTTCATCTCTGAGAAATATGCCCACATAAATAAGAGTCCATTAAGATATATAGAGACCTGACGTCTGACCCACGTGCTCACCCGGAATAGAGACCTTTCCAATTCCAAATCTGTGGGACCGTGCTGCAAAGTCCGAGCGACCGAATGGATCATCACCTTTCTCGCCATATTAACAGGTCTTTCTAAATGCCATGACTGCGAGAAGTGCTGCAGAAGATGCTGAATGCTTGCGTGTGTTCAACGTGTTCACACTGAATAAAGACATTAATCATTATAAACGTTCCTGGGGACAGTTCATCATGAGCGTCATCACATTGTGGAGAGACCTATCAAATATGTAGCCTGTGGGATGTGCTCTCTAGTCTCTGTAGAACTGATTTCCCATCGATATTTTCGAATTGTGAGAGACGTTTCAAGGAACCTATTCCAGGAATAGGTTTAAGCGAACATCTCAACTCTCAGTACACCATCTGGTTTGCATTTGGCCGCAAGCATTTACCTGCTCCATGTGAGCAAAACAGTTAGGTCACTCATCGATCCTATTGAGAGAATAGAGGATCCCAGTGAGGGAAGGAATTCACTCACTCATCGACCCTACTCAGGCAGCGTCGTGTTTACTATCGCAACAGCAATTGAACATTGATGTTCTTCACATTCAGGCCTGGAATCAAAGTTGGAATATTCTAGATAACATTCAAATAAATCAGCTTTGTGTTAAATGCTTTGAGTAGGTAATGAGCAAGTTAGACGGAGTCAAGCCGGTGGAGGTGACCAGCTTGAATTTCCCCAGGCATATGTCAAGGTGCAGTACGGCAAACTGCTAAGGAAGAGGACATGGATTGAGGCTTGGCTGATTGGCAGAAGGCAGACAGTTGGGTAAAGGGGTCTTCTCCAGGATGGCAGCCCGTGACTAGTGGAGTTTTGCAGGAGTCAGTGTTCCAACACATTTATTCACATTATGTATGAAGGATCCATTCAAAGGAATTGAGGGTGTTGTTGCTCCATTTGAAGAAGACACAATGATCGGCGTAAGGGCAGATCTTATTGTTGAAGCGGGCATGCAGCAGAATGACTTGAACAAACTGAGTGCTTTGAAAAAATAGTTACAGTTGCGGTACTTTGTGGAAAAGTGTGCGGTCATATGTTTGGTGGTAAGAGTAGAGGCACAAACAATTTTATGAAAGCAGAAAGAATTCAAAGTTCAATTTTCTCTTATGTTTCACATGCAGTTTCAGTTGGTGTTTAGGAAGGCAAATACAATGCAGGCGTTCAGTTCAAGCGAATAGGAAAGCACGGGCAGAGGTTTAAACC
>NW_025215280.1:56270-58096 GCF_004010195.1 Chiloscyllium plagiosum
GACCCCCACCACCATCCCCCAGCCTGACCCTCACCACTGTTCAACACTGCCTCTGGCCTGACCCTCACCGCCGTCCACACACTGCCCCCAGCCTGACCCTCACTGCTGTCCAACACCACCCCGGCCTGACCCTTACCACCCCTAGCCTAAACCTCATCGCTGCCCGCACACTGTCCCCAGCCTGACCCTCACCGCCGTCCACATACCCCCCAGCCTGACCCACCTTGCCGTCCACTCACTGCCACCAGGCTGACCATAACCGCCATTCAACTCCACCCCCAACATGACCCTCACCACCATCCACACACAGCCCCCAACCTGACCCTCACCGCCGTCCACACACCCCTCAGCCTGACCCTCACTGCTCTCCACACACCGCCCCCAGCCTGACCATCTCTGCCGTCCACACACTGCCCCCAGGCTTACTTTAACCACCATTCAACTCAAACCCCAACCTGACCCTCACCACCATCCACACACTGCGCCCAGCCTGAGCCTCTCCGCCGTCCACACTCCGCACCAAGATGGACCCTCACCCTGGTCCACACACTGCCCCCAGATTGACCCGCTCCACCATTCAACACCTCCCCCAACCTGACCCTCACCACCGTCCACACACCGGCCCAGCCTGACCCTCACCGCTGTCCACACACCGCCCCCTGACTGATCCTGATCGCGGTCCACATGCCACCCCGAGCCTGAAGGTCTCTGCCATTCAACACCGCCTCCAGCCTGACCCTCAGCACCGTCCACACACTTCCCCCAGCCTGACCCTCTCCACTGTCCACACTCAGCCCCCAGCCTGACCCTCACTGCTTTCCACACACCGCCCCCAAACTGACTCTCACTGCCGTCCACACGCCACCAGCACCCTGACCCTCACCGGAGTTCACACACCGCCCCCAGCCTGACAATCTCCGACGTCCACACTCCTGACACTCTCCACCATCTACACCCCGCCACGAGCCTGACCCACACCGCTGTCCACACACCGCCCCTGACTGATCCTCATTGCCGTGCACACGCCACCCCCAGCCTGACACTCTCCACCGTTCAACACCACCCCCAGCCTGAACCTCACCACCGTTCACACACCAAACCCAGCCTGACACTCACTGCCATCCACACACCGCCCTCAGCCTGACCTTCACCACCATTCTCACACCGAACCCAGCCTGACACTCACTGCCATCCACACACCGCCCTCAGCCTGATCCTTGGCGCTTTTGGACTCCGCCCTCAGCCTAACCCTCACAGCTGCCCGCACACCACACCCAGCCTAACCCTCACCATCATTCACACACCGCCCTCAACCTGACCTTCACCACTGTTCAACACCGCCCCCAGCCTGACCGTCACTGCCAGCGACATCCCGCCTCCAGCCTGACCCTCACCTCTGTCCACAAAATGCCCCCAGCCTGACCCTCGCTGCCGTTTGACTCTGTCCCCAGTCTTTCCCCCACTGCCGTCAATACTCCACACACAGTTCGACCCTCACGACTGTCCACACACCCCCCGCCTGGCCCTCACCGCTGTCCACACATCGCCACCTGTCTGACCCGTACCACCGCCAACACTCCATCCCCAGCCTGATACTCACCGCTGTCCACACACCGCCCGCAGCCTGACCCGCACTGGCGCCCACACATTGCCCCCAGCCTGACCTTCACAACTGTACACACACCGCTCCCATTCTGACCCTTACCGCTGTCCACACACTGCCCCCAGCCTGGCCTTAACCACCGTCCACACACTGCCCCCAGACTAACCCGCACCACCGCCCACACATCGCCCCCAAGCTGATACTCACCGCTATCTACACACGA
>NW_025215280.1:58885-68861 GCF_004010195.1 Chiloscyllium plagiosum
CTCTCTCCTTCTTGCCCTTCCTCTCTTTCTCGTCTCTCTCTCGCCATCGCCTTCATGCCCTCGCTCTCTTACTTGCTCTCTCTCTCTCATCCCCTTTCTCTCTGCCTCACCCCTTCTCTTTCGACCCCTCTCTCTCACGCCCTCTATCTCTCTTTTGCCTCCCTCTCTTTCTCGAACCCTGTTTCTCTCTCTCTTGCTCCATCTGCCTCTCTTGCTCCCTCTCCCTCTCTCTCGCCCCCCACGGTCTTATTCTCGTTCCCCTTCAATCTCTCTCTTGCCCATCTCTCTTTCTTGCTCTCTTAACGCCTCCCTCTCTCGGTCCTTCTTTCTCTCACCCCCTCTCTCCTTGCCCCTCATCTCTCTCTCGCCCTCTCTCCCACTTCCTCTCTCTCGCTTCCATTTCTCCTTTGTCCCATCTTTCTCTCTGTCTCAACTCAATACTTTCTTAACCACTCTAACTCTCTCTCTTGCCCACTTTCTCTCACCCTCACACTCCCTCGCTCTCGCCCTCTCTCTCAATCGAGAGAGGGAGAGAAATGCTGAGAAAGAATGGGGGAGAGGCAATGGGGAGGCCAGGCTGCATTGGGGAGGGGGTGGGGACAGAGGGAGTTAAACGCAGATCCTGAACTCAGGGCCCTCCCTCCCCTTCCCTGAGGACCAGGACTTGGGGCTGAGTCTGTCTCTCTCCAGCTCAGCTTCTCCAACACAAAGACACACAACAACATCGTTCACTCTGCTGCTCAGCACGCTTTAATCAACATTTTTATTGTTTACAAATGGAAGTGATGGATACAGTCAGTGGGATGGTGCCTTTTCTCACCAGCTCCTGAGTTCTGAGAAACATTGAAATGTGCCCGTGTGACCCCCTCTGTGGGATAATGATGAACAAACCAGCGCTACCCTCAGTCTGTTACCATGGCGACAGGCTGCTCCATCGCTGAAACACTGAACTGAAATGAGAACTCGCGGATGGATTGATTAATGAGGGAATTGGATTGATGGATGGATTTGGATTAAGGGATATTTCAGCACATTCTTCAGCTGCTGCCTGAACTTAGTTTGGGTCACGGCATAAATCGCGGTGTTTGTGCAGCAACTGAGGAGCTGCAGCATGAAGCCCAATTCTTGCACAAACCAATCGAGATACACAGACTGATACCCAAAATACCACATCCGGTTCCATATAGAAAACAGCATTAACGTTGACCATAACAGGATGAAATTGGTCGAGATCACAAACAGTAAAACGATGGATTTTTTTCGGTTTCTCATTTCTGCGTCAGACTGAGAGTCCCCACTGGTGTGAGCGCGGAGTCTCCTGCGGGCTCTGCTGGTCACTAAAATGTGTCGGACGGTGAGAACATTGAACAGCAGAATCAGGAGAAATGGGACACACGGGGTTAGAATGTGGTGGAGTAGTTCGATTGTGACCCAGATACTGGAGTAACGAGCAGCAAGTGGTACATCACAAAACCAGGGGCGGTTCTCCAGCCAATACCGAGCTGTGAGCATAAAATACCAGGAAATGTTCTTTAAACAGCTCAGCACAGTCACTGCTCCCAGAACCACAGCCGCCGTTTTCTCACTGCAATATTTATTTTTCAGCTTCGGACAACAAATGGCCACAAACCGATCAAAGGTGAAAGTGACGGTGAACCAGACAGAGCAGTCAGTGTTTGCATAAAGAAGGACAGCGTGGATATTACACTCAGGGACGGAGTCCGTCAGGAAATAAAACTGATCATCATAAACAATGGGAATGTGTCTCAGGATCAGGTCGAGGATAATGACCAGGAGATCCGCCGCTGCCATGGCCCCCAGGTAACGTCTGACACATGGAGACAATCCACAATCGTTATAAAGCAGGACGTAGATGGTCACTACACTAACTGTGAGGAAGGAAAACAAATCCATTATCCATCAGCCTGGAGGCAAAGGGACACGTTTGATTGGGGACCCAGTGAGATTTCCAAATATGTCCCTGTATTCATGGATTTATTAAAATAATTGGAGTTGGAATAACAATTAGGAAGGTCGGAATTACTGACAAAAAAGTGGTTATTGAATGTCGTGGACAGAAAGTCCCCGGGAATGTCATTTATAGAATGTCAAGGACAGAACGTTCCGGGGAATGTCCGTTATCGAATGACGGGGACAGAACGTTCCGGTGAATGACAGTAAGAAAATGCCGGGGACAGAATGTTCTGGGGAGTGTCAGTTATTGAATGTCGTGGACAGAAAGTCCCCGGGAATGTCATTTATAGAATGTCAAGGACAGAACGTTCCGGGGAATGTCCGTTATCGAATGACGGGGACAGAACGTTCCGGTGAATGACAGTAAGAAAATGCCGGGGACAGAATGTTCTGGGGAGTGTCAGTTATTGAATGTCGTGGACAGAAAGTCCCCGGGAATGTCATTTATAGAATGTCAAGGACAGAACGTTCCGGGGAATGTCCGTTATCGAATGACGGGGACAGAACGTTCCGGTGAATGACAGTAAGAAAATGCCGGGGACAGAATGTTCTGGGGAGTGTCAGTTATTGAATGTCGTGGACAGAAAGTCCCCGGGAATGTCATTTATAGAATGTCAAGGACAGAACGTTCCGGGGAATGTCCGTTATCGAATGACGGGGACAGAACGTTCCGGTGAATGACAGTAAGAAAATGCCGGGGACAGAATGTTCTGGGGAGTGTCAGTTATTGAATGTCGTGGACAGAAAGTCCCCGGGAATGTCATTTATAGAATGTCAAGGACAGAACGTTCCGGGGAATGTCCGTTATCGAATGACGGGGACAGAACGTTCCGGTGAATGACAGTAAGAAAATGCCGGGGACAGAATGTTCTGGGGAGTGTCAGTTATTGAATGTCGTGGACAGAAAGTCCCCGGGAATGTCATTTATAGAATGTCAAGGACAGAACGTTCCGGGGAATGTCCGTTATCGAATGACGGGGACAGAACGTTCCGGTGAATGACAGTAAGAAAATGCCGGGGACAGAATGTTCTGGGGAGTGTCAGTTATTGAATGTCGTGGACAGAAAGTCCCCGGGAATGTCATTTATAGAATGTCAAGGACAGAACGTTCCGGGGAATGTCCGTTATCGAATGACGGGGACAGAACGTTCCGGTGAATGACAGTAAGAAAATGCCGGGGACAGAATGTTCTGGGGAGTGTCAGTTATTGAATGTCGTGGACAGAAAGTCCCCGGGAATGTCATTTATAGAATGTCAAGGACAGAACGTTCCGGGGAATGTCCGTTATCGAATGACGGGGACAGAACGTTCCGGTGAATGACAGTAAGAAAATGCCGGGGACAGAATGTTCTGGGGAGTGTCAGTTATTGAATGTCGTGGACAGAAAGTCCCCGGGAATGTCATTTATAGAATGTCAAGGACAGAACGTTCCGGGGAATGTCCGTTATCGAATGACGGGGACAGAACGTTCCGGTGAATGACAGTAAGAAAATGCCGGGGACAGAATGTTCTGGGGAGTGTCAGTTATTGAATGTCGTGGACAGAAAGTCCCCGGGAATGTCATTTATAGAATGTCAAGGACAGAACGTTCCGGGGAATGTCCGTTATCGAATGACGGGGACAGAACGTTCCGGTGAATGACAGTAAGAAAATGCCGGGGACAGAATGTTCTGGGGAGTGTCAGTTATTGAATGTCGTGGACAGAAAGTCCCCGGGAATGTCATTTATAGAATGTCAAGGACAGAACGTTCCGGGGAATGTCCGTTATCGAATGACGGGGACAGAACGTTCCGGTGAATGACAGTAAGAAAATGCCGGGGACAGAATGTTCTGGGGAGTGTCAGTTATTGAATGTCGTGGACAGAAAGTCCCCGGGAATGTCATTTATAGAATGTCAAGGACAGAACGTTCCGGGGAATGTCCGTTATCGAATGACGGGGACAGAACGTTCCGGTGAATGACAGTAAGAAAATGCCGGGGACAGAATGTTCTGGGGAGTGTCAGTTATTGAATGTCGTGGACAGAAAGTCCCCGGGAATGTCATTTATAGAATGTCAAGGACAGAACGTTCCGGGGAATGTCCGTTGTGGAATGTCGGGGACAGAACGTTCCGGGGAATGTCAGTTATAGAATGTTGTGTACAGAACGTTCCGGGGAATGTCATTTGTATAATGTCGGGGACAGAATGTTCCAGGAAGGGTCAGTTATTGAGTGTCGGCGACAGAAAGTCCCGGGGAATGTCATTTGTATAATGTCAGGGACAGAACGTTCCAGTGAATGTCAGTTATAGAATATCGGGGACGGAATGTCCCGGGGAATGTCAGTTATAGAATGTCAGGGACAGAACATTCCGGGGAATGTCAGTAAGAGAATGTCGGGGACAGAACGTTCTGGGGAATGTCAGTTATAGAATATTGGGGACGGAACGTTCCGGGGAACCCTTTGACCTGTCCATCACCTTTCCCCCCTACACACCCCACCAACATGATGTACTGTGCCTGGACACACTGTAATATTAATGGGGTGAGAGACGGAGGGTGCAATCGCAGGAATGGGAACTAAAGGCATTGCCAGATCAGCTGAAAAGGTTAGATATACCACATTCTCCATCCACCTCACAGAACCAGCCCAGACACTATCAACCCAGAAGAGATATCTGTTCACCGTGGAACACTGTGCAGACCAGGCCTGTGTACAGCTCAGTACAACCCAGCAATCTGTCCAGATTCATCCATTACACTGGCCAATACAATCCAGCGATCTTTCCAGAGTGGAACACTGCACAGATCATGATCAGGGCATTGATCTATAAACCCAGACAATATATCCGTCCAGCACCCGGAGAAGTTTGACAACAGCAGGGCATTATTCTATAAACCCAGATTAGATATCTGTCCAGCATTGGGAGCTGTGCAGACCACAGCAGGTCATTAACGTGGAAACCTGAAACAAATATCCATCCAACATTATGACGTACACAAACCACATCATGGCATTTTCTATAAACCTCAACCAGATAGTCTGACCTGCACAGCGACCTGTGCAGTGATCTCCCGTGAATTAACCTGTAAACCAGGAACAATTACCCTGCACACATGTGGGACTGTGTACACCACCCCAGTGCATTGATCTGTGAACCAGGAGCAGTTACCCTCCCAGCATGTAGGACTGTGTACACCACTCCAGAACATTAATCTGTAACCCAGGAGCAGTTACCCTCCCAGCATGTAGATCCGTGTGCCACACCCCAGTACATTGATCTGTAACCCAGGAGCAGTTATCCTCCCAGCATGTCGGACTGTGTACACCACCCCGCTGCATTGCTCAGTAACACAGTTTTAGATCCCTGCCTAGCTTGGGGAAACTTACAACCCGTGCTGGAAGTGACATGATGTGCAGCTCCCACCCATTTCCAGCTCCATACCTCCATTGTGCCATAACAAGGGGGTGCTGTGGGTGTGAACATCACTGCCACAGAGAGATGGCGGGGGAATCAATTTAAATATCACCATATTGGAGGGGTTTGGGAAATAGAGAGTGGGAGACTGAGAGACAGGGCCATGGAAGGATGTGTTCCCAGGTTGCAGGATGCTGAAACGCAGACACTTCGATAGCATCCTGTAACGTGAGCCAGCCTTCCCAAGAAAGATGGCAAGAAGGGATATTGGTGTGAGGTCAGATGAGCATTTGATCTGCATCTTTGTAAGTGGAATTAGTTGCAACAGAATCTATGACTCGTTGGGCAAATTCTAACAATAATTTACCTTTATTTGATTTTCCTTGAGTGTGACAGAGGGATAGTCCTCACAAGTCTGAGTAGTGTCCTGGTGTTATCTTATGGAACTCACCTCATTAACTACCCACCCCATGGTGTCCCTCTCATTCAGTGTCAGCCCGATTCTCCCACCCATCATGGCTGGAGATACTCACCATCGCCCGGGTGCCCTTGGATAATCCGTGATCCATGACACTGGCGCCATCTTTAAAAGGACAATGGGCGCATGTTTGAGCTTTCTCCGTTTGGAACTACCCTGCACAGTTTACCCCGAGCATGGCAGATAAGGGGCAATTACACCACATTTTGTCGACAGGGACAAGGAGGTCCTGGTGAATGGGCTAGTACAGAGGGGGACCATTCTCTTCCGAGAGGGTGCCACACCCCCAGACCCACCGAGCATGGTCTGAGGTCACCACCTAGCTCAGTGCAGTATCTGCGGTCTGAAGAAATATCTAGCAATACAGGATAAGCATCAATAACATTCCCCACTCTGTCAGGATAAGGGTCACTGTCTTGTCTCTGCTCCCTCACACTCACTGTTTATCTGTTATAGCACTGACTCCCAAACAAGGCTTATGGTCCACCACTCTCACTGCTGCATGCAGGACCTTCTCTCTCTCTCTGTCCCTGTCTCTGTCTGTCTCTCTTTCTCTCTCTCTCTCTCTCTCTCTCTCCAATTTACACCCCCCCCACCCTCGACTAATAATACTGCATGGATACAACACTGTGGACTGACTCACTCTGGACACCTCATCATCAACCTGTCCCCCACCTACACCAGCACTAACAGCAGGGCCACCCACTCCTACCCTCCCTCCCTCCATTTCTCCCATTCCAGGAGAAACAGCCTGGAAGAGGACAGAAAGGGCTAAGCCGGGTGGTGGAGTGCCCGATATCCGTTCCCTCACCCCCTCCCCCCGCCATGTGGGGAGGACCCTGGTACGAAGCAGAGAGTACCAGGACGCCTCGTGTGGAGATTCTGAAGCATCCACGTCCCACCGACCGAGTAAGGAGCAATATTCAGTGAAGGACAATTCGCACTTTAAACCCACTGGCAGCTCCATTTCCCCCCGGCACAACTTAGAAGCCGTGGCCCTGATGCCATCTCCCTTTTGTGTCGAACTGGTACAAATGGAATCACTACGGTCTCGGTGGGCAGGAAGGTGGGCTCACAACACATCGTCACCACCACCTCCCAGGAAGGGAGCACGATGACTCGCTCCTACACCTCTCCCTGTAAACAGCTCAGATACTGAAACTAATCTGTTATAGTTACTGCTCTCCCCACTTGTCCTGACATCTTCAACAATCTGTGCTCATGTACACGCAGCACCCTCTGCTCCTGCACCCCCTTTATAATGGTACAGCCTGTTTTAAACTGTCTTTCATTGTCTTTCCTACCAAAGTGTATCACCTCACACTGCTCTGCATTGATCCCCATCTGCCATAAACCTGAACACTACACCAATGTGTCCTTTTAGATTTCCACACTGTCGTCCATAGACTTCAGAGTTCTTCCAGGTTCGGTGCCACCTCCAAACATTGAGATTGTTATCGCGTCACAGTCCCCATGAAACAACTGAAATCCTGCCCCACTCTCACGAGTGTGAGAAAGTGAAATATTGCTATATTCACACGGACAGAGTCGAATAATGACATGCTGTCAATGGAGCAACAAAAATCCTGACACATACGAGACAGAGTAGATGAAATATTGACAAATCACAGAGCAAGAGAAATCGGATAGGTTCTACTTATTTATATTCATCAGGGTATAATGTGATGAAGTTGAAAGTGTGTCCTGTACCTTTAAGAGAGGGTGAATGCTGCTCTGAACTGAGAGCTTAAAAGCACCTGTGGTATGAGAGGATGGCAGGCCCAGAAACAGTATATTGCTGTAGAGCTGGAGTAGGGTAATAAGCAGTTAAGAGAAAGAGGGTCCCAGAGTTGTGAATAGTTGATGTAAAATGTTCATTTTCAGAGTGAAAAAAAATCTATATTTTTAAATAGTGGAATTTGGCAGATCTATTAGTCATATTTGAACAGTTTACGAGGCGAATTGAGCATTTATTTTTATATTTCATTAAACTTAACAGATAAGCTTCACGCCGTGTCCTCACAATTGGTGTATGTGCACCTGTGTGTCTCTGTGTGGGGCAAGTCTGGCAGTCTCTGTCGTGCTTAAAGTGATGCAATGCCACCCTTTGCTGGCCTCCCCACGCCACTGCACAGGCATTGGCTGAGGGTGAAAACCAACAGGGATTCATTCAGAGAGGGGAAGGGAGAGGCAGCTGCTCACAGTACCATCCAAACTGATGTCTTATCCATGATTTAAATGTCCTTTAAACGTTGTAACTGTCCCTGCTTTCACCACTTCCTCTGGAAGTTCATTCCACACCCAAGCCAGCTTCTGTGTAAAATAATTACCTCTCATGACTTCTGTAAATCAATTTCCTCGCACCTTAAAATATCACTCAATTTTGAATCCCCAACTCTAGGGAAATAGACATCAGCCCTTCAGCTTATCTCAACCCTTCATTATTTTATAAACCTCCGTAAAGTTACCCCTTAATCTCATACTCTCCAGTAAAAACGTCCCAGCCTATCCAACATCTCCTTATAGCTCAATCCCTTCTTTCCCAGCAACATCTAGGTTGATCTCTTCTGAACCCTCTCCAGCTTAATAATATCAAAGTGAATACTCAAGGTATTTTGTAAGGGTATGGGGAGTCCTAAACTAGAGGACATGAGCTTAAGATGAGAGGGGAGACATTTAAAAACAACCTAAGGGTTAGCTTTTTCACCCAGAGGGTGGTGTGCCTCCGGAATGAGCGGGCAGGATGACCAAACTGGACAGAGTATTCCAGAAGAGGTCTCACCAATGTCTTGTACAAACACAACATGACATCCCAAATCCGTTAATCAAAGGTCTGACCAATGAAGATATGTATGTTAAACACCTTCTTAACCACACTATCTATATGAGATGCAAATTTTAAAGAATTATACCTGACAGCCGAGGTCTCTGTTATACAGCACTTGCAAAGGCTCTACTTTTATTTGTATAGGTCCTGCTCTTGTTTGATTTACCAAATCCAACACCTCGCATTAATCCAAACGAAACTCCATCTGCTACCCCTCAACCCAGTGTGTGATATTACTGCCACCTCCCCCTCCCCCTTCAATTTTAAAATGCCCATCCCTCTCCAGGATGCCTGCACATTCGGGCCTTGATTTTCACAAAGACCCCGAGCTTGGTTTGCATTGTGTGGTTAGGGGGAGGAGGGACAGATTGCAGACACAGTCAGTGGGGAGGTGAGGCTGGACATTAATCAGCGGCCTGGTGTCATTTCATGGTTTTAGGAAGAGGGGAGTCGCACGTCAGAGTTGGGTAATACTGATCAGTGTTTTGGAGCCAGAAATTAAGCTCTTTTTCCGTCTCTGGTGTTCGGTAATAAAATCTATTTGAGACCCTTCATTGGGCTGAGTGTGTCTGCAGAATTTCTTTCCCTAATATTACAGGCTACAGATAATTGCGATTAAAGATGTTCATAGTTAATTTCGATGGCACAGCACGTGCACTCAACATCCTACAGTTGAGACAAATATCTTGCATTTGTTTAACAACACAAAGTGTTTTCTGTAGTTCAGTAATGGTAACCTGATTATAATAAATCCACACCGAGCTGAAAGCTGGCACTTAAAATATGACCCAAATCTGGATATGGTAGTGTAGTGGGTATTGTCCCTGTCTCTGAGCCAGAGCTATGGATTTGATTCCAATTCCTGAACGTGTGTGGTGGTGTTCGTAGCTCTGGACCAGAAGGCCTGGATTCAAGTCCTGCCTGTTGCAGAGGTATGTCACATCATGTCACATCACATCATGTTACACCTGAATCTTTGTGCCCGGAGGTAGGGACACTAGCACCACTCGGCAATACCCATAAAGCTGTAACATTATTCTCCTGTGTGTTTGTTCATCAGACTGTCCTGACATGATGTGACATACCTCTGCAACAGGCAGGACTTGAATCCAGGCCTTCTGGTCCAGAGCTACGAACACCACCACACACGTTCAGGAATTGGAATCAAATCCATAGCTCTGGCTCAGAGACAGGGACAATACCCACTACACTACCATATCCAGATTTGGGTCATATTTTAAGTGCCAGCTTTCAGCTCGGTGTGGATTTATTATAATCAGGTTACCATTACTGAACTACA
>NW_025215280.1:72504-83283 GCF_004010195.1 Chiloscyllium plagiosum
CGGACGAGGAAGAAGCCATTCAGTCCCTTGAGTCAGTTACACAGGAAGAGGAAGAGGCCATTCAGCCCCTTAAGTCACTTATACAGGAACAGGAGGAGGACATTCTTCCCTCAACGCACTTAGAAAGGGATAGAATGAGGTAATTGATGCTGATTCCTGATGAATGACTTATGCCCGAAACGTCGATTCTCCTGCTTCTCAGATGCTGACTGACCTGCTGTGCTTTTCCAGCAATCCACTCTCTACTCCAATCTCCAGCATGGGCAGTTCTCACTGTCTCCTAACTGATGCTCTAACATGATGACCAAGTGGAGCAGAGGCTGCACAGACAGATTGCTCCACCTTGTTCCTCTTGGCTCCATTGCTTATGATAGACACGTGGGACTTTAACATGTTTTTCTATCGGTGAGCAGGGAAGCCATATGTTTTCTGTGAAGTCTCAAGAAGGTATCTTCCATCTCTGAGAAGCAAGCCTGGTGTTCTCTATGTAGGGCGGAAACTGGTGGGAATGGCTACCTGTTTCGGATGGAAGGTATTGTGGTTGCTGTTGGGGATTGTGAACAACATGACGTTCAGTACAGGTTCACACGCCGACTGCCCAATTGCTTTGGGAGAGTTAATTAAGGCATATAAACTATTAGGAAAGTCACATTAGACTGATGAATGGACTCTCTAAGATCAATTAATGCTGATCTGTTCATGTTGATCTTGTCTAGTGCATGTCCTGTTCAGTTTATCCTGCATGCCTTACTCTGTCCAAGTTTATTTCCACCCTATGATCTGTCTGGCCATGCTTACTATGATCTGCCTTAACTGCTCGTAAATAACGTTTTTCACTGTACTGAGGTACACGTGACAATAAATCAAACCAATCAATCCTGGGGAAAGTATGGAATTTCTCACCCTATTAATGTTTCTTTTGGAATTAAGTGATCGCTGCCACTCCTCATGTTTCAGCATCACCATTTCTTCGTCTCTCACCGCTCTACAGATTAAACACTCAGCTTCTTTACTAACACTCAGCTTCTTTACTCGATCCTCATGTTACCATCACCCGTGTCTGTGGTAAGGAGATCATTTCTTACAAAGGAGATCAAATTTGCACAGAGTGCCCCAAATGCTCTATTAGCAAGGCTCTACAACAGCAAGAAGATGGCTTTACTTATGTACTCGAATCATCTTACAATGAAGGTTTGCATACCGTTGACTGCACCCATTAATTACACAGGGTTTGATTCGGAGCAGTCGGCATAGACTTGTGAATGGGAGATCATGCTTCTCAAAGTTTTTTCGTTCTTTGATAAAGTGACCAAGAATGTTAATGAGGGCCGAGTGGTAGACGTCGTCTCTATGGATTTCAGTTAGATCTTTGATAAGGTACCACACGGCAGGCTGCTCTGGAAGGTTCCATCACGTGGAATGCTGGGGGAACTGGCCAATTGGATACACAGTTGGCTTGATGGTAGGAAGCAGAGGGTTTAGTGGATGAATGCTTGTCAGACTGGAGGCCGGGTCCATTGCCGTTTGTTCTCCATGATTGGGTTGAGAATGTACAAAGCATCATTAGTAAGTTTGCAGGTGACACGAAAATAAGTGGGAGCGTGATCAGTGAGGACCTTTATCAGAAATTGCAGCAGGACCTTTATCAGGTGGGGTTGTAGATTGAGAAATGGCAAATGGAGTTTAATATAGACATGTGAGGTCTTGCATTTTGGAAACTCAAATCAAGGTAGGAGTTTCACGGTATATGGGAGGGACTAAAAGGATGTAGTGGGCAGAAAGACTTTTACATTCAGGTACACGGATCTCTGAGAGTGGAGTCACAGGTAGACAGGATAGTGAAGAAGGCTTTTAGTGCACTGGCCTTCATCAGGCAGGATATAGAGTATAGAAGTTGGGAAGTTATGTTGCAGTTACACAGGACATTGGTAAGGCCTCGTTTGGAGTATTGTGTTGAGTTTTTGTCACCTTGTTATGGGGAGGATGTTATGAAATTAGAAAGAGTGCAGAAGAAATTGGCAAGGACGTTGCCAGCACCCAACAATCTGAGTTACAGGGAGAGGTTGGACAAGCCAGGACGTTTTCTTTAGAGTGTAGGTGACTGAGGGAGGGGAACTTATAAAGCTGTATAAGATCATGAGGTGTATTGATAGAGTTAATGCACTGAGTCTTTTTCCAAGATTTAGAGAATTGAGGATTAGAGGGGATCAGTTTAAGGTTAGAGGGGAACGAATAAAAGGGAACCTGAGGGGCCACGTCTTTACACAGAGGGCTGGTACGTCGATGAGCTACCAGCAGATATGGTTGAGGGGGCTACATTAACAACATTTCAAAAGCATTTGAATAAATTTGTGGATAAGAAATGACTAGAAAGATATGGGCAACTGCAGTAAAATGGGGTTAACGTGGATGGACATTTACAAGGTGGAGTCGAACTGCTCTGTTAATTAAAACCAAATACCCAGAAAAGCTCGTCTCACCTCATAATCTGTTAAAATGAGTGACACAGATCTCGTACATTCCACTATTTAAACAAAAAATAACAACTTATTTTCTTCACTTTAATAGGGAACACTAAACAACAACTATTCACGAATACAAGCCCCTCTTTTCTTAACTACTTACTATCTGACTCCAACTCTGTAAAACTATGCTGTTCCAACAACCCACTTATTAAACATTGCAATCTCAAGACCACGCAGTCTCCTTCTTCCCCGCTGTGTTCACACTTCCAGCTGCTGATCTCCCTGGGTCATGTTTTTCTTTACTGAAGGTCGGTTTGACATGCACATGTATCTTTGATAGAGATTGTTTGAGATGGCCGGTTCGCACTCCTGCTCGACAGCAGTTACCCTGTTGTTGGATGGCAGTGGCTCTCCCTCTAGTGTTTAAAATGCTAGGTTTATATATTCCCCATGATACAATATTTCTCATAAATTGTTTGCTTTCTAAGAGTGCAAACAATAATATTCAAATCCCGTTGGTTTCTGTATCCTGAGCGTTATTTAAACTCTTTAGTTGCATTTGAATTGCTGTTAAAACAGCAACCAAAACCCAGGTATACATTTCCCAGCTAATGGTGACATGTGAAACACCCTGACCTTTAGCTGCCATCTGTGGCTGTACTTTCTATTCAGCAAAACCCGTTCTGTCTTAAAGTGACCAGACATGCTTTCGGCTTCATAACACCTCCCCCCTTCAGAAAAGAAAATGAACCAAACGAATGTAAAGATGTCATCAATAATTTTCCTCTAATTCTTAATCCGATTATTATGAAATACAAAAGTATTAATCTTAGCTATACCATTCATATTAATTATGCACACCTATGTAACACTGGAATAAGTCAAATCTTATCGAAACATTTTCCTTTAAATCTGCGATAACACATCTACTATCACATTTTTAGAACCCACAGCACGTACATTTTGTAAGTTTAAAGTCGGTAACATCAGACTCCAATGAAATAGTCTCATATTTTGGTCTTTAAATAGTCTAAAAAAAGCGAGGGGATTGTTGTTGTCCACAACCAACTCCGACATATAAACATTAAAATATTGTTAGATCAGTACGACTCTTAATAATGCTTTTTCAATAATGGAGATTTTGTATTTTTTTTCTGGTGGATATTGAGTTTTTTCGATAAGTAGCCAATTGGCCCTTCAATTCCATCATCATCTTTTTGTATCAGTGCATCTCCAACCCCTATATCCCGATCATCAGACACAACTTTCAAATGGTTTCATAATATTTGGTGCATCTAAACCTGATGCGGTGATTAATCCTGCTTTAAAATTCTCAAATGCCTGCTGGCATTGTTCTGTCCACCACAATTCCATGATCTTCTTTATTAAATCCAGCAGTGGTGCCAATACGCTGCTGAAGTTTGCAACAAAATTCCGATAGAATCCACTCAATTCCAAAAACCGAAACACCTCTTTCTTCGAAGATGGTCGTGGAAATTCCTCAAAGCCCTTCGACTTTGTGTTCCATGGGGTCAACCTTCCATGTCCAATGTAATGTCCCAGGAACATCACCTCTGCCTTCGCGAATTCTGTTGTCTTTAAGTTTATTACCAAGTTTTCTTCTTGTAATCGTTCAACATGCTCTGCCAACTGTAATGTGAGCTTTCAATCACTTGATAAAGATCACTACATCATGCAGATAAGCTGCACAATTTGTTCATCTGGCCGCAACTCTGTTCCTGAGTGTTAAATGTGGATGGTGCATTATTCATTCTCATGACATACTCGATAACGTTTTTGTCATATCCAGTATCTTTACCAAATAGATTAACTGACTCAGCATTTTTTTTTAATTTGAAAGGGGCCACTAAATCTGGCTTTGAAGGGATTTCCTACCACTGGTAGCAAAACTAATACGTCATCCCCACGGGAAATCGTCAAAGTTTCAGAGTTTTTATCTGCCACCTGCTTCACTCTCAGCTGTGCCCTCTTCGGGTGCTGTTTAGCAAGCTCACCTACTCGGTCTTATCACTCCCTCACCTCACATACATAATCCAAGTGTGAGATCACCGACTTCGGTCTCGTCGCTTTATATTTAATCAATTTCAAAGGACCTCTCACTTCATGTACGAACATTAACTCAAAGGATGTAAACTGAGTAGATATATTTGGGACATCTCCGATGGCAAGCAATTTAATGGGACACCTTTATCCCAATCATTCGGGTAATCCTGACAGTAAGCTGTTAACATGGCCTTCAGCGTCTGATGTTAACTTTCCAAGGCTTCCTGGGATTCAGGATGGGGCGCACTTGATTTGAAATACTGAATACCTAAGCTATCCATGATTTCCTTAAACAGCTGAGCGGTAAAATGAGACCCTCGGTCTTACTGAATCTCACTGCTTAGCCCACAGTGAATAAAAAATAGCTACCAACCCTCCACCTCCCTTCTTGTCTTAACACTTTGTAATGGAATTGCCTCTGGCAATCTAGTAGACACATCCATGATGGGCAGAAAATATTGGTTTCCACTTTTACTTTAGAAAGGGGAGCTCCACAATTAATCAGAACCCACGTGAAAGGTGTTTCGAATGCAGGAATTGGAGACAAAGGTGCTAGTTTTATTATTGCCTGTGACTTACCTACCATTTGGAATGTTTGAAATGTACAACAAAAAATATCCATGTCCTTGTGCATGCCGGGCCACTAGAAATGATTCCGTACCTTAGCGTGAGTCTTCCATTCAACTAGGTGACCGCCTGCAGTTAGTTCATGTGATAACCGTAACACTGTATGTTACCGCTAACACAATCTGGTGCACTTCGACCCATTTCCCTTCTGCACGAACCTGTCGTGGTCTCCATTTTATCTTTAGGATTCTATCTTTAAGTGAATACCGTTCGACAATATATTTAAATTCCTTTTCTCTCTCTCTCTTTCTCTGTGTGTGTGTGTGTGCATGTGTGTGTGTGTGTGTGTATCTGTTCTCAGTCCATTACGTTTTGGGACAAAACACCTCTGCCTGACCCTCTGCTTGTTCAGGTTTTATTTCCTGAACCGTTACATCAAACAGGATGTCAGGTCAATGAACATCAACTCCTTTGTCTCTTTTTTCGTTTTTCCTTCCTGCTGTAACTTATGACTGTGGGATCTTGTTACTTCACTGTCTGGAAAAATACCTGTGTATTTTTTCTTTTAACTCCCCAGTTCCCTAGTCTTCCTTTGCCTTCACCACCATAAGGGGTGCCTCTCCCATCTTTGATCCCAAATACAAGAACAAACTGTATTCCTGGAACTGACACTCTGTCGCTCACTCTCACTGTTACTTCCCCAAATTTGATTTGCCACTCCAACCTGATGTTACACAAGGGAATGCTTAATTTCAGTCTCTATTCCACAAATTATCATGGTCTTTACAAACATGTCAGAAAGAGTGAAAATACTTCCATCTCTTACTATTGGAGGCCGAGAGAAAGTGAGGACTGCAGATGCTGGAGATCAGAGTTGACAAGTGTGGGGCTAGAAAAACACATTAGGTCAGGCAGCATCCGAGAGGTAGGAGCGTTGACGTTTCAGGCATAAATCCTTCATCAGGAAAGTGGGGGGGGGGTAAGGGAGGGGCAAGGGGACTGAGAAATAAATAGGAAGGTGGGGCTGGAGGTGGATGGACGGGAGCTTGGAAGGCGATAAGTAGATGCAGGTGAGGTGTGATGGTGATAGGTCGGAGAGGAGGGTGAAACCCTCAAGCTGGAACCCTCAAACTATACAGCATCAACATCAACTTCACCAATTTCCAAATCTCCCATCCACAAACCTCATCACAGATCCGACCGTTCAACCTTGCACCGCCCTCTTGAACTGTCTTAATTGTCTATCTTCCTTCCCACCTATCCACTCCACCTTCCCCTCCGACATATCACTCTTACTCCCAACTACATCTTCCTATCGCTCTCCCAGTGACCCTTCCACCAGCCCAGCTCCGGCCCTCCTATTTATCTTTCAGCACCCTTTTCCCTGTGCCACATTCCTGACTATGGATTTATACCTGATATTTCGACTGTTCTGTTCTTAGGATGCTGCCTGATCTGTTCTGCTTTTCTGGCACCTCTCAACAATTAGAGACAAAGCAGATCCCGTATCTCACAAAATTATAATTTATTGTCCCCCCCCTCCCCCCCCCCTCCCCCCCCGCCTTCTGAGTAAAATTTATCCACAGAGGCGAATTCTTTAGAGAGACGAGGCACTGATTCTATACCTAGGCCGTGCACTCTCCTGCACCTGATTGGAGATTTGGGGTCTCCTTTACCAGGTTCACTAATGCCACTAACTTAACCTCTTTTACCACATCTTTTCCCAAGGTGTCTTCCTTCAATGCCCAGCACTGTGTGTCCCAGCTTACTGCAGTGAAAACACCTTTTCTCAGAGCCCTTCTTAAACCATTGGCACTGTAATTTTATATGTTCCCCTCCGCTATAGTGAGAACACCTGAGGCCTTGCACCATCTTTCAACCCGCTTGAGCTTATTTTTCACTTGTAAAAAAACTATTGCCAGTGTGCTTTACTCTATGTTTTGCAGTGTAGGATCTTCCCTTCTCCAAATGTCTATCCCTCACAGGATGAAAATCCTCCCAGAATCTAAATTTCATCTCATGCCCCAATGCATATTTAACTGCCATTTCTGCTGGGCTTCTCACTTCTTGAAATTTCTGTTCATTCACATGAATTCTTGCCATATCTGGAAGTGAGTCTTTAAACTCCTCCAGCAGAATAATCTCCCTTCGAGCCTCACAGGTATTATCCATTTTTATGGCCCGCACCCATCTATCAAAATGACTGTGTTTAATTATTTCACACTGAACATAAGCCTGACCTGGTTCTCTCTCTATTTTTCTGAACCTCTGTCTATATTCTTCTAGTACCAATGCATAACCACTCAAAATAGTTAGATTGACATCTGCATAATCTCTTGAGCCGTTATCTGACAGCGCTGCACATCCCTCACTAAATGTGCCCACCAGCTTAGTCTGAACGAGCATTACCCACAATTTAACTGCACACTCCATCTGTTGAGCCATTTTTGCAAACAAAATAAAAAAGGTTTTGATATCTTTTTCACCTAAATATGGCGAGGTATTAAAATAGTTGCATATATTCCTATGTTCTCACTTCATCTCCATCCTGTTAATTTAACTTTCATGTCTAATTCCCAACTTCTGAATTTCAAATTCTCTCTCACTTTCTTAATCCTCTCTTTCTCTGTCTTCTCTCTCTGTTTCCGTCTCTTTCTTTATCTTCTAACTTCAGTTGCCATATTTGCAATTTAAGTTTTTTCTAACTCTGTTGCGGTTGTCTGTTTCTCTGATACACCAAAGAGCTTGACCAACTCCATTACAATTTCAGCTTTCCTTTTGTTCCTGGTTAAACCCAATTCAAACCTATTTGCTAATTCTAAAACGAATGTCCTTGTGTTTTTCTAAACTTCCTTGGCAAATTTGGGAACATCTTTAATAATGTTAAAAGCCATTTCTCTCACTTGCAATTTAACCAACCACAGGTAAACAAAATTAAACGAATTTTCCCACCGGTTTTATTTGATGATCTAGGTCACTAATTGCCACGTGTTGGAATCTGCTGGGACCTTTTGCACCCCAAATCTGTTCAAATCTGAACAAATCCCATACTGAAAGGCCCCAAACTGTTATGACATCAATGTCGAACCCCTCTGTTAATTGAAACCACACACCCAGAAAAGCACACCTCACATAATCTGTTAAATATGAGAACTCCCAAATTACACTACTAAAAGTAAAATAAAAGTTTATATGTATGCAAGTTAGCTCGTTGTGCTTGAAGGTTTGTTTTCAGATATTTCGACACCATGACGAGGTAACATCATCAATAATAGTCTCCGCTGAAGCGCTGGTGGTATTTCCCACCTCTCTATTTATAGGTCTTGGTTTCATAAGGTGGGTAATGTCATTTCCAGTTCTGTTGCTTTACAAGAGAAGGTAGACAGGATATAAATTGATGCGTTTATTGATGGACTTCTGGTTAGAATGCCATTCCTCTAAGAACGTCCTTGCATGTCTTAGTATGTTTGTGTGTGTTTTGTCCCAATCAAAGTGGTGCCTTTCTTTGTCTGTATGTATGGAACATAGTGACAATGGGTTGTGTGTTTTGGTGGCCAGTTGGTGTTCATGTATCCTGGTAGCACGACAACAGGACAATTTAAATGGCGGAAATATAATGTTATATACACTGTTTAATCAATGTGTGTGTGTAAATAAGAAACATTTTTCATATGTGCACAACACTTTCTCAATGAACAACGGAGACAGTTAACGAAAAATGATGCACATGATGAATAAAACATTCAAACATTATTTGATCCTCATCTAAAGTGATATATTCCCCTTCTCTCAATGTTCCCTCCTTTTCTGGAATTCTCTTCTCTAATCTCTCATTCTTATCAGGATGTGTGTTATAAATTCTTGCTTCTGGTATCCCAACTTATTTCAGTTAAACCCCTTTCTGCAGGGAATTCAATATATTGACCTGCTGCGTTCTTTCCAAAGTTGGTGTCTGTCATTTCATTGGAGATAAAAATTTTGCCCTCAGACCCAACATTTCAACACATTGTTCTGTTGTACATGCACTATACAAAGGACCATAGCACACTGGCATTGTCAAAACATTGAGGGATGTACATCTAAACCTTTCAATAATCAAGTTTTCTCATTTTTCACATCTCCTCATCTATATCCTCTTTCTCGTTCTCTCTTTGTACCTAGTTAAGAAATTTAACAATTATTCGTCACACCCCTTCTCTCAAAACTCCTTCTTTCGGTTTATATCTATTTCTCTCTTCTTGATGTAATATGATTATAATTGAACAATGTAACTACAATGACATGTGGGAGGAGCTGGCCAGAGTTAATTGGTAGGGGAGCCCATCAGGAAAGTCCATGGAGCAGCAATGGCAGGAGTGTCTGGGGATAATTCAATGGATATCAGAAATTCATCCCAAAGGAGATGAAACATGCGAATGGGAGGAGAAGGCAGCCATGAGTGATAAGGCATCGAACCAAAAGAGGAAGCATACAATTTGGTGAAGATGATTGAGAATCCAGAGAATTCATTGGCTCTGAAACTACGTAAGGCTGGCATCACTGACACTACAGAGCTCTTAATCATGGTCAGGGAGAGAAACAGGGGGAAAGACTTTCATTTTAAACACAGAAGATGGTATTACTCAAGGAAAAAAAAGATTCATATTAATTAAACAATTGAATTAAAATTAGTTAATTGGTTTTGCAGAATGTGTCAGATTGGAAACATGACCCGGGGAGAGACCCTCAGCAGAATGAGAGTATGAAAATGGAAGTATTTCCACATCAGAGACCAGAGTAGGTCACTGAGTACAGGGCTGATGGGTGAATGGGTCTCGATGTGAACTAACGGACAGACAGCAGAATTACATTGCAGATATTGCAGCTCAAAATTGCGTGCGTATGTCGTGCTGTAGACCACAGCAGCAGGAGAAGCAGAACCGCATTCAACCACAATCTGTAACATTTTTGCCCTGGATCATCTCCCTAGTCTGTCATTACCATCAACACGACATATGTTTCAGTCATAACTGTGGGTGAACATGTCAGGGTCAGAACCATGTGAACGTAAACGTGATGCTAACACATTAAAGCTACTAACAGATCTGATCGAAACTCTGCAGTCCTGCCACATTCAGTCATAAATAGTGATGGACGATCAAACCAATGACAGGAGGACAGGATTCCGTAAATATCCCCATATTGCATAATAGAACTGCCCTGTACACCAGTGTAAAACACAAGGATGTAGTATCTGCATCAATCTCAGCTAGAAGTGTGGAGTTGATGATCCACCTCACCCTCATCATGATGCCCACAGCATCACAGATGCCAGTCTTCAACCAATCCGATTTGCTGCCCGTGACATGAAGAAACAGCTGGACACAGTAGATACGACAAAGGCAATGTGCCCTGACCCCATTCCTGCAATAGGCCTGAAGACTTGTGCTGCACAACAAGCCGTGACCCTGGGGAAGCTGTTTCGTTCCAGCTCCAACTCCCTGGTAATGTGGAAAATTACCCAACTATGTCCAGTCCCCATAGAGGAGAATAATTACAATCTGACCAATTACCACCCCTTCAGTCCAATCCGGATAGTCACATTGGTGGGAGTTCTTATTGACAGAGCTGTCAAGCTGCACAGAAATATCCTGATCAGTGGGTTTCAGACAGGTCCCCATTTGGATATGGTGCTGTTGTGGAA
>NW_025215281.1:0-2948 GCF_004010195.1 Chiloscyllium plagiosum
GTCCGAGTCCACACTGACACCGGGAGTCCGTGTCCACACCGAGACCGGGGGTCTGTGTCCACACTGAGACCGGGAGCCAGAGACCACACTGACACCGGGATTCCGATTCCACACTAAGACCGGGAGTCTGAGTCCACACTGAGACCGGGAGTCTGAGTCCACACTGAGACCGGGTGTCTGAGTCCACACTGAGACGGGAAGTCTGAGTCCACACTGAGACTGGGAGTCCGGGTCCACACTGAGACCGGGAGTACAAGTCCAACCTGAGACGGGAGTCCGATTCCACCCTGAGACCGGGAGTCTGAGTCCACACTGAGGCCAGGAGTCCGAGTCCACACTGAGACCGGGAGTCCGTGTCCACACCGAGACCGGGAGTCTGTGTCCACACTGAGACCGGGAGCCAGAGACCACACCGACACCGGGATTCCGATTCCACACTAAGACCGGGAGTCTGAGTCCACACTGAGACCGGGAGTCTGAGTCCACACTGAGACCGGGTGTCTGAGTCCACACTGAGACCGGAAGTCTGAGTCCACACTGAGACTGGGAGTCCGGGTCCACACTGAGACCGGGAGTACAAGTCCAACCTGAGACGGGAGTCCGATTCCACCCTGAGACCGGGAGTCCGAGTCCACACTGAGACCGGGAGTCCGAGTCCACACTGAGACCGGGAGTCCGAGACCACACTGAGACCGGGAGTCCGAGACCACACTGAGACCAGCAGTCCAACACCACACTGAGGCCGCGAGTCTGAGTCCACACTGAGACCGGGAGTCCGAGTCCAACCTGAGACGGGAGTCCGATTCTACCCTGAGACCGGGAGTCTGGGTCCACACTGAGGCCAGGAGTCCGGGTCCACACTGACACCGGGAGTCCGTGTCCACACCGAGACCGGGAGTCTGTGTCCACACTGAGACCGGGAGCCAGAGACCACACTGACACCGGGATTCCGATTCCACACTGAAGCCAGGAGTCCGAGTCCACACTGAGACCGGAAGTCTGTGTCCACACTGAGACCGGGCGCCAGAGACCACACTGACACCGGGATTCTGATTCCACACTAAAACCGGAAGTCTGAGTCCACACTGAGACCGGGAGTCCGGGTCCACACTGAGACCGGGAGTCAGAGACCACACTGAGACCGGGAGTCCAGGTCCACACTACGGCTGGGAGTCCGAGTCCACACTGAGACCGGGAGTCTGAGTCCACCCTGAGACCGGGAGTACGAGTCCACACTGAGACCGGGAGACAGACACCACTCTGAGACTGGGAGTCGGAGCCCCCACTGAGATCGGGTATCCGAGTCCACACTGAGACTGGGAATCCGGTGTCCACCCTGAGACCGGGAGTCTGAGTCCACACTGAGACCGGGAGTCCGAGTCCACACTGAGACCGGGAGTCAGAGTCCACATTGAGACCAATAGTCCGAGACCACACTGAGACCGGGAATCCAAGACCATACTGAGACCGGGAGTCAGAGTCCACATTGAGACCAATAGTCCGAGACCACACTGAGACCGGGAATCCAAGACCATACTGAGACCGGGAGTCCAAGACCATACTGAGAATAGGTGTCCGAGTCCAGACTGAGACCGGGATTCCGAGTCCACCCTGAGACCGGGGGTCCGAGTCCACACTGAGACCGGGGGTCCAAGACCACACTGAGACCGGGAGTCTGAGTCCACACTGAGACCGGGTCTCTGAGACCACACTGAGACCAGCAGTCCAAGACCACACTGAGGCCGCGTGTCCGAGTCCACACTGAGACCTGGGGTATGAGTCCAACCTGAGACGGGAGTCCGATTCCACCCTGAGACCCTGAGTCTGAGTCCACACTGAGACCGGGAGTCCGGGTCCACACTACGGCTGGGATTCCGAGTCCACACTGAGACCAGGAGTCCGAGTCCACACTGAGGCCAGGAGTCTGTGTCCACACTGAGACCTGGAATCTATGTCCACACTGAGACCTGGAATCTGTGTCCACACTGAGACCGGGAGTCTGTGCCCACACTGAGACCGGGAGTCTGTGTCCACACTGAGACTGGGATTCTGATTCCACACTAAGACCGGGAGTCTGAGTCCACACTGAGACCGGGAGTCTGATTCCACACTAAGACCGGGAGTCCGGGTCCACACTACGGCAGGGAGTTCAATTCCACGCTGAGACCGGGACACAGACACCACACTGAGACTGGGAGTCCGAGCCCACACTGAGATCGGGAGTCTGAGTCCACACTGACATCGGGATTCCGAGGCCACACTGAGACCAGGATTCAGGGTCCACCCTGAGACCGGGAGTCTGAGTCCACACTGAGGCCAGGAGTCCGAGTCCACACTGACACCGGGAGTCTGTGTCCACACCAAGACCGGGAGTCTGTGTACACACTGAGACCGGGAGTCTGTGTCCACACTGAGACTGTGATTCTGAGTCCACACTGAATCCAGGAGTCCGAGTCCACACTACGGCTGGGAGTCCGAGTCCACACTGAGACCGGGAGTCCGAGTCCACCCTGAGACCGTGAGTCTGAGTCCACACTGAGACCGGGTGTCCGAGTCCACACTGAGACGGGAAGTCTGAGTCCACACTGAGACTGGGAGTCCGGGTCCACACTGAGACCGGGAGTACAAGTCCAACCTGAGACGGGAGTCCGATTCCACCCTGAGACCGGGAGTCTGAGTCCACACTGAGGCCAGGAGTCCGAGTCCACACCGAGACCGGGAGTCTGTGTCCACACTGAGACCGGGAGCCAGAGACCACACCGACACCCGGATTCCGATTCCACACTAAGACCGGGAGTCTGAGTCCACACTGAGACCGGGAGTCTGAGTCCACACTGAGACCGGAAGTCTGAGTCCACACTGAGACTGGGAGTCCGGGTCCACACTGAGACCGGGAGTACAAGTCCAACCTGAGACGGGAGTCCGATTCCACCCTGAGACCGGGAGTC